>NC_046155.1:121622666-121681237 GCF_011064425.1 Rattus rattus
CATCTGTCTCTAGAGGCTTTTTAAAGATAATGTGTGTCTTTATTTGAAGCAGTAGTGGTAACCATGTTATTGGTATGAGTGAGACTCTGGATTCCTGAACTTCATTTACACAGGTAAGGGACAATTATGTTAAAAGTACAGTAGATTGGGGTTGGGGATTTAGCTCAGTGGTAGAGTGCTTGCCTAGCAAACACAAGGCCCTGGGTTTGGTCCCCAGCTCCGAAAAAAAAAAGAAAAAAGAAAAAAAGTACAGTAGACGTACATCTCTCCTGAGAGACACACCCTGAATACAGCAAATACATAGGTGAATGCTAGCAGCAAACCACTGAACTGAGAACGGGACCCTTGTTGAAGGAATCAGAGAAAGGACTGGAAGAGCTTGAAGGGGCTCGAGACCTCATATGAAGAACAACAATGCCAACCAACCAGAGCTTCCAGGGACTAAGCCACTACCCAAAAACTATACATGGACTGACCCTGGGCTCCAACCTCATAGGTAGCAATGAATAGCCTAGTAAGAGCACCAGTGGAAGGGAACCCCCAGTGAACGTGATTGTTGGGGGGAAGGTGATAATGGGGGGAAGATGGAGAGGAGAAGCTCATGTAGAAGGGGAGGGTGAGGGGTTAGGGGGATATTGGCCTGGAAACCGGGAAGGGGAATAACAATCAAAATGTAAATAAGAAATACTCAAGTTAATAAAGATAAAAAAAATGCAGAGCTTCAATCCAGAAGGGGAGTCTTCAGGGAGTTACCGAGAAGTGAGGGATGAAGATGATGCCCAGTCCTCGGACGAATGCTGAAGATGAGCGCTGGGAGATCCCGGGAGTTGACTGTTGAGCTTACATTGTCTCATCGAACTTCCTAATAAGTATCAAGACAGTGTCAGACCTTGTTGAGGGACAGCAGTTTTTTAAGTTACACAAAGGTAGCTACAAAATAAGAACCCAGTTTGTCCTGCAAAGCTTCTGTAAGGCAAAGGACACTGTGGTTGGAGAAAACAGCAACCAACAGATTGGGAAAAGATCTTTACCAATCCTACAACAGATAGAGGGCTTATATCCAAAATATACAAAGAACTCAAGAAGTTAGACCGCAGGGGAGACAAATAACCCTATTAAAAAAAAATGGGGTTCAGAGCTAAACAAAGAATTCATAGCTGGGGAATGCCGAATGGTTGAGAAACACCAAAGAAATGTTCAACATCTTTAGTCATCAGGGAAATGCAAATCAAAACAACCCTGAGATTTCACCTCACACCAGTGAGAATGGCTAAGATCAAAAACTCAGGTGACAGCAAATGCTGGCGAGGATGTGGAGAAAGAGGAACACTCCTCCATTGTTGGTGGGGTTGCAGACTGGTACAACCATTCTGGAAATCAGTCTGGAGGTTCCTCAGAAAATTGGACATTAAACTGCCTGAGGATCCAGCTATACCTCTCTTGGGCATATACCCAAAAGATGCCCCAACATATGAAAAAGACACGTGCTCCACTATGTTCATCGCAGCCTTATTTATAATAGCCAGAAGCTGGAAAGAACCCAGATGCCCTTCAACAGAGGAATGGATACAGAAAATGTGGTACATCTACACAATGGAATATTACTCAGCTATCAAAAACAACGACTTTATGAAATTTGTAGGCAAATGGTTGGAACTGGAAAATATCATCCTGAGTGAGCTAACCCAATCACAGAAAGACATACATGGTATGCACTCATTGATAAGTGACTATTAGCCCAAATGCTTGAATTACACTAGATGCCTAGAACAAATGAAACTCAAGACGGATGATCAAAATGTGAATGCTTCACTCCTTCTTTAAAAGGGGAACAAGAATACCCTTGGCAGGGAAGAGAGAGGCAAAGATTAAAACAGAGACTGAAGGGACACCCATTCAGAGCCTGCCCCACATGTGGCCCATATATACAGCCACCCAATTAGACAAGATGGATGAAGCAAAGAAGTGCAGAAGTGTAGATCGCTCCTGAGAGACACAGCCAGAATACAGCAAATACAGAGGCTAATGCCAGCAGCAAACCACTGAACTGAGAATAGGACCCCTGTTGAAGGAATCAGAGAAAGAACTGGAAGAGCTTGAAGGGGCTGAGACCCCATATGTACAACAATGCCAAGCAACCAGAGCTTCCAGGGACTAAGCCACTACCTAAAGACTATACATGGACTGACCCTGGACTCTGACCTCATAGGTAGCAATGAATATCCTAGTAAGAGCACCAGTGGAAGGGGGAAACCCTGGGTCCTGCTAAGACTGAACCCCAGTGAACTAGACTGTTGGGGGAGGGCGGCAATGGGGAGGGTGGGGAGGGGAACACCCATAAGGAAGGGGGAGGGGGAGGGATGTTTGCCCGGAAACGGGGAAAGGAAAAACTCGAAATGTATATAAAAAATATTCAAGTTAATAAAAAAAAAAAAAAATAAAAAAAAAAAAAAAAAAAAAAAAAAAAAAAAAATTAAAAAAAAGAAAAGAACCCAGTTTGTCTTTCAGAAGATGATCTTCACATGCTTGAACAGTTTAGTATTTGAACATTGTGTTTGGCCGTATTGTGTTACAGTTTTGCAGTATATTGCGCATTGGTCTGATATTTTAGTGTGAGTAGAACACACGTTTTCTTTAAGATATCCGCTTTTTTCTACTTTGTATTCTTATCAGATAGCATTGCTTACACCCCTTCTGGTGAAATAACTTTGTTATCCCAGGCACCTAAAGTGAATTAGGAAGGCCTGGTTCCCTCACTCAAGAAATGAGGGAAGCAGTCTAAAGAACAATACGCATGCTTGCATGGACATGTTCCTGAGATGCTGGATGTGAAATGCTGCACACAACACTCAGAAACCGCAACCAGTGTATCTGCTGCTCTGTCCTCTCTTGGGACGACTGCTGTGTTCCTATGATGAGGTTAAGGAGCACTTGGAAGAAGTGCTGGGTGGGGAGGGTCTTCTGAGCTGGTGTGGGGAGCTGCTCCTGGCTGCCCTAGGCTTGAACTCATTGCCATCTGGGATGATAGGTCCCTGTACAGGACACTTGTGCTTGGTAAGGAAACCGGTGTTTTTCTAAGAGTTACAGTTGAATTGTCAGTATATTGCTTTTTTTCCTTGTTAAACCCACAGAGGTGTTTATAGGCTGCAGAAACCTCAGTCCTGTATGTGCACATTTGTGCTGTTTAAAATGATTATATGATCATTTTCAGCAAAGATAACAATGTTATCAAAAAGCCTTTGTCTATTATGTAGAACTTGTAAAGGAGAAATAAAATACCAATCAGAGCAAAAAAAAAAAAAAAGTATAGTAGAAGCAAACTGATCGTCTGCATTGAAGCCACTAGGGAGTAATTGCAACTACCATGTTGTCATGTTTCTTTTCTGAGATGAGTCAAGGCATCATGGTGAGCTGTGAAAGGTAATCAAAGGGGAACGTTCCTGATACTAAGGGAAATGTAAATATTTTCAAGATAGTATATCTAATTGTCCTGGGCTTCAGTAAGTGCTTCTACTGCTTTTTGTGGCAGGTAGTCAGAAATGTTGTTGTCCCTAGAAATTCTAAGGAGGAAGTTTGCATATTTTATAAGGAAGCAAAAACACATATTGAACCAGAGCAATGTTGGGGGAGTGTTAACATGTAAACTTACTATCAAGTAAGAATGGTTTCACTTAACAGTATATTTATCCAAGACTCAGCTCAGTTGTTTAACAGTGGTGATACACAGATATTCTAATAAGAAAACTATATCCTAAAACACATTTATGCAGGTTTTCCTTTTCATTTAGTCATGCATTTATCTATGTATCTATGTATATATGTATCAATCTATCTTATTTATTTATTTATTTATTTATTTATTTATTTATTTTAGTGGGGATTGAAACTAATGCCTTTTAAAAGGGTTGGTCTCTTTATGTTTCCCAAGCCAGGTATGAAGTCCCTTTGTAGCCAAGTCAGGCTGTGAAATCAAAACTCTTCGATAAGAGCCTACCAAGGAACTGACCTTAATATTTTCTTGCACATGGTTCTAAGGAAAACATAATAGTTCAGTTATCCCTGAACTTTTGTGGACAGAATATCACCCTTACCTAACCATTTGTGTCTTTTTTGCTTAGTACTGTTTTGCTTTTAAGTTTGTTTATTTTTTACATTTTTATTAATTTGAGTATTTCTCACTTACATTTCAAATGTTAATCCCTTTCCCAGTTTCCTGTCCATCACACCCTAACCTCTCCACCTCCCCTTCTATATGAGTGTTTCCCTCCCCATCCACACCTCATTACCGCCTTCCCCAACAATCCCTTAAACTGGGGGTCCAACATTGGCAGGACCAAGGGCTTCCCCTTCCACTGGCGCCTCAACAAGGCTATTCACTGCTACCTATGCAGTTGGAGCCCAGGGTCAGTCCATCTATAGTCTTTAGGTAGTGGTTTAGTCCCTGAAAGATCTGGTTGGTTTACATTGTTGTTCTTATGGAGTTACAAGCCCCTTCAGCTCTTTCAGTCCTTTCTCTAATTCCTCCAATGGGGGTCCCGTACTCAGTTCAGTGGTGTGCTGCTAGCATTAGCCACTGTATTTGACATATTCTGGCTGTGTTTCTCAGGAGAGATCTATACCTGGTTCCTCTCAGCATGCACTTCTTAGCTTCACCCATCATATATATATATATATATATATATATATATATATATATATATATATATATCCACATATATATATGGCATAAGTGGGGGAGGTTAGGAATGGCCATTACTTTAGTCTCTGCTCTAAACTTTGCTTCCTTATCCCCTCCTATGGATATTTTTGTTCCCCTTTTAAAGAATGAGTGAAGCACCTGCATCTTGGTCATCCTTCTGAGTTTCATGTGGTCTGTGCATTGCATCTTGAATAATTCGAGCATTTGGGCTAATATCCAGATATCAGTGAGTGCATACCATGAATGTTTTTCTGTGATTGGGTTGCCTCACACAGGATGATATCTTCTAGTTCCATCCATTTGCCTATGAATTTCATGAAGTCATTGTTTTTGAAAGCTGAGTAGTAATCCATTGTGTAGATGTACCACATTTTCTGTATCCATTTCTCTGTTGAAGGGCATTTGGGTTCTTTCCAGCTTCTGGCTATTATAAAAAAAATCTACTATGAACATAGTGGAGCATATGTCTTTGTTATATGTTGGAGCATCTTTTAGGTATATGCCCAAGAGAGGTATAGCTGGGTCTTCAGGTAGTTCAATGTCCAATTTTCTGAGGAACCTCCAGACTGATTTCCAGAATGGTTGTACCAGTCTGCAATCCCACCAACAATGAAGGAGTGTTCCTCTTTCTCCACATCCTCGCCAGCATCTGCTGTCGCCTGAGTTTTCATCTTAGTCATTCTGACTGGTGTGAGGTGTAATCTCAGGGTTGTTTTGATTTGCATTTCCCTGATGACTAAGGATGTCGAACATTTCTTTAGGTACTTCTTGGCCATTTGATATTCCTCAGCTGGGAATTCTTTGTTTAGCTCTGTATCCCATTTTTTCATAGGGTTATTTGTCTCTCTGAAATCTAACTTTGTGAGTTCTTTGTATATTTTGGATATTAGCCCTCTATTGGATGTAGGGTTGGTACAGACATTTTCTCAATCTGTTGGTTGTCATTTTGTCCTAATGACAGTGTCCTTTGCCTTACAGAAACTTTACAGTTTTATGAGATCCCATTTGTCAATTCTTGATCTTAGAGCATAAGCCATTGGTGTTTTGTTCAGGAAATTTTCCCCAGTGCCCATATGGTCGAGACTCTTCCCCACATTTTCTTTTATTCGTTTGAGCATATTTGGTTTGATGTGGACGTCCTTGATCCACTTGTACTTAAGCTTTGTACAGGTTTATAAGAATGGATTGATTTGCATTCTTCTACATGCTGACCTCCTGTTGAACCAGTACCATTTGTTGAAAATGCTATCTATTTTCCATTGGATGGTTTTGGGTCTTTTCTCAAAATCAAGTGAAAATACGTTTGTGGGTTCATTTCTGGGTCTTCAATTGTATTCCACATGTCTATCTGCCTGTTTCTGTCCAATACCATATAGGTTTTATTACTATTGCTCTGTAATACTGCTTGAGGTCAGGGATGGTGATTCCTCCAGAAGTCCTTTCATTGTTGAGGATAGTTTAAGCTATCCTGGTATTTTGCTATCCCAATTGAATTTGAAAATTTTTCTTTCTAAGCCTATGAAGAACTGAATTGGTATTTGATGGGGATTGCATTGAATCTGTAGATTGCTTTTGGTAAAGTGGACATTTTTACTATATTAATCCTGCTGACCATAGAGCATGGGAGATCATTCCATCTTCTGAAATCTTCAATTTCTTTCTTCAGAGACTTGACGTTCTTAAAATGCTGATCTTTCACTTGATAGTTTAAAGTTACACTGAGGTATTTTATACTATTTGGGACTATTATGAAGGGTTTCATTCCCCTAATTTTTTTTTCTTAACCTGTATGTCTTTTGTGTAGAAGAAGGCTACTTATTTGTTTGAGTTACTTTTATACCCAGCAACTTTGCTAAATTTGTTTATCAGGCTTAGCAGTTCTCTGGTTGAATTTTTGGAATGACTTAAGTATACTATAATATCCTCAGCAAATAGTGATATTTTGACTTCTTTCTTTCCAATTTGTATCCCTTTTACCTCTTTTTGTTGTCTGATTGCTCTGGCTAGGACATCAAGAACTATATCGAATAAGTAGGGAGAGAATGGGCAGGTTTTCTAGTCCTTGATTTTAGTGCGATTGCTTCAAGTTTCTCTTCATTTAGTTTAATGTTAACTTCTGTTTGATGTATATGGTTTTACTATTTTTATGTATGGGCCTTGAATTCTTGTCCTTTCCAGGACTTTTATTATGAAGAGGTGTTGAATTGTTCAAATGCTTTCTCAGCGTCTAATGAAACGATCACGTGGTTTTGTCTTTGAGTTTGTTTATATCATAGATTACGTTCATGGTTTTCTGTATATTCAACCATCCTGCATACCTGGGATGAAGCATACTTGATCATGATGGATGATCATATTGATCATTTCTTTGTTGGGTCTTTCTATGTTTTAGGTATAAGAGTAATTGTGGCTTCACAGAAGGAATTTGGTAGTGCTCCGTCTGTTTCAATTTTGTGGAATAATTTGGACAGTATTGGTATGAGGTCTTCTATTAGGGTCTGATAGAATTCTGTACTAAACCCATCTGCTTCTGGGCTCTTTTTGGATATGAGACTTTTAATAGCTCCTTCTATTTAGGAGTTATGGTGTTGTTTAAATGATTTATCTGTTTGTGATTTAACTTTGGTACCTGGTATCTGCCTAGGAAATTGTCCATTTCCTCCAGATTTTCATGTTTTGTTGAATGTAGGCTTTTGTAGTAGGATCTGATGATTTTTTTAAATTTCCTCATATTGTATTGTTATGTCTCCCTTTTCATTTCTGATTTTGTTAATTTGGACACACTCTCTGTGCCCTCTGGTTAGTGTGGCTTAAAGGTTTATCTATTCTGCTGATTTTCTCAAAGAACCAACTTTTGGTTCTGTTGATTCTTTCTATGGTCCTTGTTTCTACTTGGTTGATTTCAGCTCTGAGTTTGTTTATTTCCTGCCCTCTACTCCTCCTGGGTGTATTTGTTTCTTTTTGTTCTAGAGCTTTTAGGTGTGCTGTCAAGCTGGTGACATATGCTCTTTCCTGTTTCTTTCTGCAGGTACTGAGAGCTATGAGATTTCCTCTCAGAACAGCTTTCCTTGTGTCCCATAAGTTTGGGTATGTTGTACCTTCACTTTCATTAAATGTTAAAAAGTCTTTAATTTCTTTCTTTATTTCTTCCTTAATCAAGTTATCATTGAGTAGAGCATTTGTTCAACTTCCATGTATATGTGGGCGTTCTTTTCTTATTGTTGTTATTGAAGACCAGCCTTAGTCTGAGGTGATATGATAGGATGCACAGGATTATTTCTGTCTTTCTCCACATGTTGAAGCCTGATTTATGACAGATTATATGGTCAATTTTGGAGAAAGTACCATGAGGTGGTGAGAAGAAGGTATATCCTTTTGTTTTAGGATAGAATGTTCTATAAATATCTGTTAAGTCCAGTTGGTTCATAACTTCTGTTAGTCTGTCTATGTCTCTGTTTAATTTCTGTTTCCATGATCTGTCTATTGATGAGAGTGGAGTGTTGAAATCTCCTGCTATTATTGTGTGAGGTGCAGTGTGTGCTTTGAGCCTTCATAATGTTTTTTATGTATGTAAGTGCCCTTGTATTTGGAGCATACATATTTCAGATTAAGAGTTCATCTTAGTGGATTTTTCCTCTAATGAATAATGACATGTCCTTCATTATCTTTTTTGATGACTTTTGGTTGAAAATCAATTTTATTCGATATTAGAATGGTTACTTCAGTTTGCTTCTTTAGACCATTTGATTGGAAAGTGGTGTTCCAGCCCTTTACTCTGAGTTAGAGTCTGTATTTGTCTCTGAGGTATGATTCTTGTAGGCAGCAAAATTCTGGATCCTCTTTATGTATCTAGTCTGTTAATCTGTGTCTGTTTATTGGGTAATTGAGTCCATTGATATTGAGAGATATTAAGGAATAGTGGTTGTTGGTTCCTGTTATATTTGTATTTGTATGTGAGATTATGTTTCTGTGCTTTTCTTGTCTTTGTTTTGTTGCTAAGACGATTAGTTTCTTGCTTTTTCTAGGGTATAGCTTGCCTCCTTATGTTGGGCTTTACCATTCATTATCCTTTGTAGTGCTGGATTTGTAGAAAGATATTGTGTAAATTTGGTTTTGTCATGGAATATCTTGGTTTCTCCCTCAATGTTAATTGACAGTTTTGCTGGATATAATAGCCTGGGCTGGCCTTTGTATTCTCTTAGGGTCTGTATGACATCTGTCCAGGATCTTCTGGCTTTCATAGTCTCTGGTGAGAAGTCTGGTGCAATTCTGATAAGACAGCCTATATATGTTACTTGACCTTTTTCCCTTACTGCTTTTAATATTCTGTCTTTGTTTTGTGCATTTGGTGTTTTGACTATTGTATAATAGGAGGTATTTCTTTTGTGGTCCAGTCTATTTGGAGTTCTGTAGGCTTCTTATATGTTTATGTGCATCTCTTTCTTTAGGTTAGGGAAGTTTTCTTCTATGATTTTGTTAAGATATTTGCTGGCCTTTAAGTTGGGAGTCTTCACTGTCTTCTATACCAATTTCCCTTAAGTTTGATCTTCTCATTGTATCCTGGATTTCATCTGTTTAGGGCTAGGAGCTTTTTCTGCTTTACATTATCTTTGACAGTTGTGTCAATGTTTTCTATGGTATCTTCTGCTCCTGAGATTCTCTCTTCTATCTCTTGTATTCTGTTGGTGATGCTTGCATCTATGACTCCTGATCTCTTCCCTAGGTTTTCTATCTCCAGGGTTGTCCTCCTTTGTGCTTTCTTTATTGTTTCTATTTCCATTTTTAGCTCCTGAATGGTTTTGTTCATTTCCTTCTCCTGTTTAGTTGTTTTATTCTCAGTAGTTCTTTAAGGGATTTTTGTGTTTCCTCTTTAAGGGCTTCTAGTTGTTTACTTGTGTTGTCCTGTAATTCCTTAAGGGAATTATTTATGACCTTCTTAAAGTCCCACATCATCATGATAAAATGTGATTTCAAATCTAGATCTTGTTTTTCTAGTGTGTTTGGATTTCCAGTGTTTGCTTTGGTGGGAGAAGTGGGCTCTAATGATGACATGTAGTCTTGTTTTCTGTTGCTTGGGTTCCTGTGCTTGCTTCTCACCATCAGGTTTTCCCTGGTGTTAGCTTGTTTTGCTGTTTCTGATGGTGGATTGACCTTCCTGTGGGCCTGTATGTCAGTACTCCTGTAGACCTGTTTTCCTTCAACCAGTTATGGGAACAGAGTGTTCTGCTCTCAGGCATGTACTCTCTTCTGGCGCCTGGCTTTCAGCTCTCCTTGGAGGCAGCAATTGGAAGAGTCCTGCCCATATTGCACCTATGTCCCTGTGCTTGGGGGTCATAGGTGACACTAGATGTTTTCCTCTTGAGTCGAGACTGTGAGCAGAGAGTAGTCTCCTCTGGGTTCTCAGGAGTGTCCACACCTCTGAGGGTCTAGCTTTCCCCCCCCATGGGATTTGGGTGCAGGGAGCTGTTTGACTGGTTCAGTTCAGATCCAGGCACAAATGTAGACTGCAGAGCCCCTGCAGCTGACTGCTCCTATACTCCTGTGTCTAGAGGCACTATGCATTTTCCTCTTGGGCTATGGATGTAGGCAAAGGTGGGCAGAAGTGGCAGTCTGTCCTGCCCGCAGTCTCAGGATGGTCAGCTCTCTCTCCCATGGGATTTGGGAGCAGGGAGTTGTGGACTGGGATCAGAGAAGTTTGGGGCACCGCCCTAGAGACTTTCTTATGACTTAACAAAAGAGTTCTCATGGAATCTGTCGAGTAGCTGACAAGTCAATGTGTCATCATTTGTCTTCTTTTCAGGTTTCACTTTGAACCCTATCAAACAGAGAAACTATTTCTCATCTCTAAGGCCATTCTACATCTTCCTTGATGTACCAATCACTCTGTGAACCTTGTTGATGGTGTCAAACACTGGGCTCTCTTTTAGACAATGGATAACATCTGGTGACAGCCATTGAAGATCAGGGGAAATCATTATTGGTAGTTCTTAAACAAGTAAAAATGAATTTACCCTATAGTCAGAAATTTCAGAGGTTTAGTCGTGTCCTTAGAGCTACGTGGTGGAAAAAGAGAATTGAATGCTTCCATTTTTTTTCATAAACTGCATATGAGTGCCATGTTATTTATGTACATTTGTGCATACACACTCAGTAATATAGAAAATATTTGAAAACTATAACATGGAGATGGGAATTCTAAAATGCAACAGTTTAGGTGAAAAGAGTTGTTTTGATTCATGTGAAAATCAGACTATAGGACAGATTCACTACTACTATGTGTGTCAGGCACACAAAATCTCCTAGGATATCCAGAAATAACCCAAGAATACTTACAGAGCATCTTTAAGAACAGATTTGTGATTCCTTCAGGGTATTTATAAGTTCAATGGCATTTCCAAATCAGGGTGTGATAGTGATACTAAACATTGTATCCTGCATGATTGACTTGGTATTAGAAGCTTTCTCATCCAAGATCATAGACAGTATCCAATCAGAGGCACAGATAAATCCAGAGAAGCTCAGAAATCTGCAGTTTGTTTTCACTGATATTTACTCATAAATTTGCATTTATTTATTTAATATGCATTCCTGTATGTATCTGTATCTATCATTGTTGGAATATTAATTTGCCTTTTCATGGTCATCAGAATAGAATATGCAAATTGGGTTACTTACTAGAGTATTTTGTTTTATAAATAAGGGGATATGAATGGAATTAAATGGAAACTGTAGGATGATTTTATAGGCTTTTGTAAAAGCACATCAGTGCATGCCAACTGCTAGCCTCAGCAATGTCTCAAGAAGGATGGAAAAGGGATGCAAAAAAAACCATAATGTTAAATAAAGTCAGCATAGAGTTTACCCATATGAAGGGAGTGAGGCTTGGAGAAAGGCTAAAGAATGAAAATCTAAACATTAGGTAAAACATGCTCATATAAGATCTATAAAGAAGAGTGGCTGTATTCTGCAAATGGCCTGTCATAATCTGACTGGAAATCTGGAAAGGAAGGGTAGACTATTTCTTTCAAGGGAAAAATATTCTGCTAATCTCTTTAGTATGGCTGAATCTGATTCCTCCTCTCTACGGACGACACTTCCATCTTGAGAGCTAATCTTACATACCAGGTGGTTAACTCATGTCACTTGAATGTTGAGTCTCCAAAGAGTTCAGATATGCTACTTTCATGGAATATTCCCTAGATGAAATTTATTGTGATCCTAATAGTCTCCTCTCTAAAGAGGTAACTCTAAATTTAAATATATTAAAGAATTCTATCAAAGATCAGGGAGTCCAACCTTTTTTTTTTTTGCCAATTCATATTTCTGGAAAAGGTGTGCTGCCTAGAATTTCAAAGATATCTCTAGATTTCATCCAAGAAACTGGTTATTTTTCTATTGTGTCTTTTACTTTAAACAACATTTCCAATTTTGTCCCTTGTTTTCATCTTTATCCAACAGAAAATGTAACACTAGCTCCCAATATGGAATTAATTAATGGCTGTTCTGGCTTCTTAGTGTTTATGTGAGGCATTAGGCTTGACAGTAGGGAAATATATCTATGGGGGGATGCAGTAAAGAGCACAAAAGGAACACCAGTACTCCCATTTTTGTTTCCTGTGTAGTGAGAATAGGAGTTCCTTGAATGCAAGCTGGAAATAGATGTAAGGGTGAAGTAAAGGAAAAGTAACAGCATGACATATTCTATGCACAGCCCCAGAAGAAATAAATACAGGAATATACAAAATAAAAATACAGAAATATATTTAAAGTGTCACAGTGCTCTTGAGATCACAAAAGCATTCATATATTGGGCTCTTCATTATATTGTATTTGGGCTTTACTGCTGGATGTAGATCTGAAATTCTTCAATTCCTTCATTAGATTTAGGTGTATGGTGGTTTGAATGAGAATGTCTGCCATATGTTGATATACTTGAATACTTGGTCCTCAGTTTGTGGAGCAATTTGAGAAGGATTATGAGATATGGCCATGTTTGAGTAGGTTTGTCAGAAGGTGGGCTTTGAAGTTTCAAAGAACTAAAACTATTTAAAGTTTGTTTCTCACAAACTCAAGGATCAAGAACTGAGCTTGGAGATGTTTCATCATTAAACTTAAATAGTTTATGTATCATATCAAGAACCTCAGTCCCAACCATTGCTGACTTTAAGCTCGGTAAGTAATTGCTTGTCTGTGGTGTTTGTGGACTCTATCCCTCAGAAATCATAAACCAAATGAAATGCTTTTATGACTTGTTTTTCTCATGGAAATATTTATCACAGCAATAGAAAAACAGTGACAATAATATATAAAACAACTATTTAGCTGATAGAAGTGGCAGTATAAAATGCTTATAATCTTCAGATATGTGTTCAGAAGATCTCTTCTTTGTGAGTACACAGTTTGAGAGATCACAACTCTTGTCTTTATGAGGACAATATAACAATTTATGATTTGTCAAGTGTTGTGTGACTTAATATCACTCTTAAATATTCTTTGAAATGTTCCATTGTATTTCTTAAAACAGGTTCTCAATGTGTATCCATAGATGATTAGAACTCACTGTGTACACCAGAAATCATGTAGTTTGTAGATGCCAGCATCCTTCTTCCTCCTTAGTAATGGGGTTACAGTAATGGTGTGCAACACCATAACCAGAGATTTCATTGTTGTTTTGATACAATACCCTTATTTTGCATTTCTCAGTGAAGATATTATAAAAGCTACCACTTAAAAGCGTATTACTAAGAACTGCTGTGTGTCACAAATAAGGTTATTCAGAACACAAACGGAAAAAAGCCCAACTAAAGAGGAAAAGACACACATTTTAAATATAAAACTGGGGCCTAAGTTTTGATTTTCAATGATGAGGAGAAAAAAATCTGAAGTGACTTATCTAGTAAATAGAGCTTACACACTGTGTTGGTAATATTTCTGTTAACTTGAGATAGTAACATCTTTTCTAAAGAAGATTCAATAAGACTGTCTTGTTGGCAAGCCTAAGATTACAGAATACTATATGCAAAGAACCCATTTTAAAAGTGGAGTAAATGGAGGCCGTGCCAGAACCTGAAAAATACAGATCCAGATGCATGCAGCCAAACTTAATACCGTGCATGGGTATCTCAATGTAGAAATAAGGGCAAGCACTGAAGGAGCTGAAGGAGTTTGCAACTCTATAGGAAGAACAAAAATATCAACCAACCAGACACCCAAAGCTCCCAAGGACTAAACCATCAACCAAAGAGCTCATGTTGGGGAGGGAACCATAGTTCCAGCTGGATAATCAGCAGATGATTGCCTTATCTGGCATCAATGGGTGGGAAGCCCATTGGTCCTGTGGAGGATCAATGACACAGCATAGGGGGCTGCTCAAACCCTGAGGAAAGAATGAGTGGGCCAATGGGAGAGCACCCTCATAAAGGCAGCAGGAGGAGGGAATAGGGGTTTGTGGAGGGGAAACTGGGAAGGGGAATAATATTTGAAATGTAAATAAATAAAAACCAATAAGAGAGGGAAAAAGTAAACCTAAGACATAAAAGTAAGTGGAGTACTTAGCCAAAAGAAGAATTTACAACAGAAGAACCTTAAATGGCCAAGAAGCAATTAAAATCATGTTCAACATCCTTTGTCATCAGAGAAATACAAAGCAAAACAACCTAGAGGTTTCACGTTGCACCAATCAGAATAAAATATAAGCCACAGAACATGATGTTGGGGATTTGGAAAAAGAAGGCTCCTTCATCCCTGGCTCACTTACACTATAAAAAATATTATAAAAGAGGACATCTTGAATTTTGTAGGCAAATAGATGGAACTATAAAATATCACACTGAATGAGGTAACGCACACCCAAAATGACATGCATGGTATGTACTCGGTGTTAAGTGGATATTAACTGAAAACTACAGACTGGCAAAGATATAGATCATAAGAAGTTTAACAAGAAGGGTGGTCCAAGTGAAAATGCTCCAACCCCACTTAGAAAAGGGAACACAATTATCACTGGATACAGAGGGAAGGAGCAACCTGGGTGGAAGCGATGAGTAAGGAGAAGGGTGCATGATTAGGTGTGGGAGGAGAACAGATAATCCCAGAGGGCCAGGAAAATGAATAAAACTATGTAGCTGCTAGAATGGTAGGGGTGGTGAACCTCTAAAAAGTCCCAGAGTCCTGGTATGTGTGAGACTTTTAGGAATCAATGGGCATGACACAAGATGAAATGTACAACAGGGTATAGATGAAACCTGGAGGGAATACCTCCATTAGATATAAAGGGCTCCCAGTGGAGAGAAGGGGTTACCAAACTACCTTCAAATTTTTTGACCCAAAATTGATTTTGTCTAAAAGAGATGCTGAGAGAAAAATAGAGCAGAGATTGACGGGAAAGGCCATCCAGTGAGCAGTACAACTTAAGATCCAACCCATGGAGAAGCAAAAAAACCTGGCACTGTTACTGATGCTATACCGTGCTCTAAGACAGGAGCCTAGCATGCCCGTACTCTGAGAGGTCCTACCAGCAGGTGACTGGTACATAGTCACATACTTATAGCCAACCATTAGGCTCAGGTCTAGGACCCCTGGGGAAGAGGTAGGGGAAGAATTGAAGGAGTTGAAGGGTGTGAAAACCCCATAGGAAGAACAACATTGTTAACAATCCTGGAGCGCTTGCAGCTTCAAGAGACAGAGACACCAACTACAGGTCATACATGGCCTAGTCCAATATCCCTGACACTTATATTTCAGAGGGCTGACTTATTTGGTCTCAGTGCAAGAGAATATGCCTCATCCAGTAGAGACCTGATTGCCCAGGGTAGGGAAATATACAAGGGTCACCCTTTCAAAAATTAAGGGGAGACTAGAAGGCAGGAAGAGGTCTGCTAAGGGGAACTGTGAGGCAGAACAACTTTGTGATGTAAATAAATAATTAGCTGATTTTTTTAAAAGAATAAAATACTAGTGTAGTTTAGTACACTACAGTTTTTTTGGACTCTCTCTTTACACGTTCTTCCCATATGCAGAATGATTTCTTCTCAGCTATCCATATACCTACAAATTTCATAGTCTGATTTAGGTTAACAGATAAATAATATCACATACTAAAAAAGTACCACATTATCATCATCCATTCATCACCTGGTGGGCCATTTAAGCTTTCAATTTTATGCCTATTGTGAACACATCCACAGTGAACACAAGTGATTCTTTATATTGAATAATGATTGCTTAATACATGCCTGTATTTAAGAAACTGATTCTATATAACATTTCTAGAAAATAACAGTTTATTTTGCTAATGGCTTGATGGAGGTCTCAGTAAATGAGTCAAGATCTGCATCAAAACAAATGTATTTTGGATTGACACAAGGACTCATGGTAGAAACAGGGGTTTCAGTTGTTTGATTTGTCAAACTAAAATGTCCTCGCCCGAAAATAGGAAAATACAAGACTCCAAATGACATAATAATGGTTTCCATGGAAGAACTTGATGTTTACAAGATTTTGCAAGAGGGAAAGCATATGGTGTAATGCACTCCCTGGAATACAGTAAACAAATATCCTAATCTCCCATGGAGTGCACATTTCCACACCTGATGACAACACCAATTCAGAACTTAGATTTGCTCAAAGGAAACACAGAAAACTTCTACCTTCTCTGCAGATACTCATTAAAATCCAGCAAAATCCTATGTATTATTATTAATTACCAGAAAGTCAAATGGTGATTTGCTCTGGGAATAATTTTTTCCCTAGAGGTAGACAATGACCTTTTCAGAGGTCTGACATGTGGGCTCATTCAGTGATCTACATAAAAATTCACATAAAATATGCCTGAGAATGTAGATACCCAGAGAAAGTCGTCAGATGGAGACAATATCAGGGATGTGTTTCTGCAGTAAACTCTTCAGGAGCTAGCCATCATTCCAGTGAGAAGAACCATCCTGGCTCTGGTATGAGAAATTCTTGTAACTTTATATTTCTGCTTAAAATTATCTTTTTCTACCATCCAATATTCCATCAGAAAAGAACATTTACAACTAGAATAGTTTCAGTTTTGTCTCCATGGTTTACATCATTATGTCCATGATTTGATTGGTCTAAGAACTGTGGATTTCGTGGTTTAGAACTCATTTGACAGCTTTCTTTAATGTGAAGACTATATGTGAGGAGACAGAATTTTAGCTGTTGGGTGAAAGCTTATTGTTCCTATGGAAAAGAAAATAAACCAAGTATGTTGCAGACTAAGACAACTTTCAAAAACTTTCAGATAATGTGTGTTTGCACAGACTTTAATGGGTAAAGTATTAAAATTATATCATAGGACCCAAATTTGGAGATGGATAACAGATATTTGAAGTACCTGATTATTTAAAAGAGTGAATAAAGTTCAGAAAGTTATGAATCAATGATTTGCTTGGGTCCCTTAGATATTTTTGTCAACATAGCTGATGTGCATATGTGTAACAGAGTTTCTTCCATGTGAAGAGATCATGGGTAACTTTTTACTAAGTATTTTGTATTCTATAACTATGATGAGTACTGTAAAAATATCAAAACTATCTGAAATATTTTGTGGACATACTTAAATCATATTCTTTTATTAAGTATAAATTTTAAATTTGTGTTATAATTTTAAATATTTATTTACTTTTATTTTTGTGCATTAGGGATTTCCCTGCATTTATGGTTATGAATATAGTAGATTTGGAGTTACAGACCAGTGTGAGCTGTAATGTGGGTAAGAAAGTTGAATTGGGGACCTCTGGAACATCAACCAGTGCTCTTAACTATGGAGCCAATTCTCCAAGTCAAATTACATTTTGTAAAGATACACTTATTTTATTTTGTGTACATGGCTCTTTTGCTTGGATATAAGACTAATATCCAAATATATGAATGGAGTGCCACAAAACTGTGTGGATCCATAACCATCCCTCCAACAATGAATTTGTATTTTTAAGAAATTGTTATAAAATGAGAAAAGATGTTGAATTATAAAGAAGCAAAATATGCACTATTTTTATTAATGCTTATGTATAAATATGCAGAGCCCATAATGTGTTATAATGTGTGTCATGCTGTTGACCTGCAAAGATAAAGCTGCATCACTCACACAGTTCCAAAATGAGGGAAGGGAAAGTTCAGTTAAGTGTAAAGTTAGTATTCTGGATCAATGTCCATTCAGGGTTTCCAGACAAAGCTCCTGTATTGTGATAAAGTACTGTCACACTTCCTGGGAAAAGAAAATACAAATTAAACAATTGGGAAAATTCTTAAAGACAGTACAATCCACACTGATCATTTTTCTATTGTCCAATAAAGCCATCTCTATGTTGAACAGAATAAAGCCCTGAAAACTATGGAGGAAGTGGCTCTTCAGATCCTTGTTCTTTGTCAGGTTGGGCCAGGGACAGTGGCCAATATCCTTCTGTTTATCCATAATTTCTCTCCAATTGTGACTGACTCTCAGATGAGGCCCATTCAAATCATTCAAACAAACTTGGCCATAGCAAATGTCTTCATTATCCTCCTCTTATTCCTTACAAACAACATGACAGTTGGGTTTTTAAAAAGGACCCTAACTGACCTCAGTTGTAAACGTGGGTACTTCCTGTACTTGGTGGCTCGAAGTACTAATATGTGCTTCACCTGTGCCCTGAGTACTTATCAGTTTGTCACTCTTGTTTCTGGTAACTGGGGTAGGGTCTTGCTTAGAGGAAGAGCAACCAAGGTTGTTAGCTATTCTTGTTATAGTTGTTGGTTGTTCAGCATCTTAAATAATGCTTACATTCCAATGAAAATCAGTGGTCCACAAAAACCAAACAATGGCATTGATGTTAAAGTTAAGTGGGTCTGCTCCATCTCTGATTTCAGTGTAGGCATGAACTTCTTGCGGTTTGCTCACGACATCATCTTCATCAGTATCATGCTCTGGACCAGTGTCTCCTTGGTACTTCTCCTGAGAAAACACCACCTGAGACTGCAGCACATTCACACACCTATTCAGGACCACAGAGGATATGCTGAGATCAGAGCATCCCATACCATCCTCATGGTGGTGGTCACATTTGTAAGCTTTTATTTTCTAGACTGCATTTGTACCTTCTTTCGCGTTTCTTTTGTGAACACTTGTCTCTGGTTAGGGCATGTCAAAGAAGTTTTAGCTATAAGCTTCCCTACCATTTATCCCTTAATATTGATATTTAGAGGTCCTAAAAATCATTGTTCTCTTTTCTTCACTGTGCAACCACTAAACCATGTGACTAGATGAGCCAGGCTAGAGCAAGAGTGATCCATAATCTTATCCTGAGATCTGAAGAATTCTTCTCTTGATTTGGGTCAGTACTACCTGGCACACATAGACTGTATAGTTCCCTCCTCTGCCATATTTGAGGTAGATATTTAGCCTCAATGCCAGGTTTCAGGTTAAACTTTCTGTCTCCTAAAAGCCCATATACATCTAGCACATGAAATTCTGCTTCATGGAAAGGAAGCATTGCCAGTGTCACAGTCTCTGCCACTTATGCTGAAACCAGAGCAGCTCACACCATCCTGATAACAGTGGTCACATTTGAGAGTTTATATTTTCTAGACCAAAATTGCATATTCTTTCACTCATCCCAAACCCTTCTTGAAACTTCTAGGTTTATGTAGCCTTTTTTCACTCCCAGTAAAAAGGGCTGTCACACTGAAAACTATATCCAGAGGAGAAGGCTCTTCCTGCCCAGATCACACTAGCTGAGATCTTCCTATGCTTCCCACCTGGATAAGGTTCTTTTCTTCCTAGCCAGCCCAATGTACAATGGTGTCTGAGTACCCTGAGGACAGAAGCAGAGCATGGCCAAATAATGGATTCTATGTGTACAATTTGGATTCTATGAGTACAATGTGGATTCTACGGGACCTCTGCTTTGAGCCGGGAAGATTGAGGGCATGTCTGGCAAATGGCAACAGCCCAAATGTCCTAAGCCTCCTCACTATGAGGGCTAGCATTCCATCCTTTCTTCTTTTGCTTTTGATTTACACTGTCACTTTGGATTCTGATACATAAAAAAGACAACTGACACTTGCTGTCCAGGGCACTCCACAGTGTTTGATAAAGATCCTACACCTGTGCCTGAACAATGAACGTCTACTCCTGGGGTGGCACAAACTTCAAAACTGTTTTGAACAAAAAACAGTTAAGTACTGCCCCCCCCCAAAGAAAAATAGCACTAGGGTAGTTTTCAGAATTCTTAAACCAGAACTCAAGTTGATGTTTTCCAGACATTGCAGAAAATCCCTGACAGCCACAAGATTTCAGTAACGTTCTTTATTGGATCAGGCATTTCCTTTTCTTTTCTACCATGGGAAATGTCATCCCATTGAAAAATATACACAAAACTATTTTTAAAATTACTTATTTTAAAATGGGAAATTTCCTTGATGTTCAACAACAACAACAAACACACACACATACACACACACACTAGCAAACTCTGCTTTCTCTGAGAAAAATTACCTGGAAATTTCTGATGATTAACAATACTTTTAGGTGGATCTGTGCTCTGGTCTTAACAAATTTCTTTGTTGGTCAACTTGATGAATATGTATTGCCTGGTGAAAACTTAGAAGTTTATTATGGTGGAGAATGTGACCCGTAATCAAAGGTTTTGTTTAAGACAGGTATCACTGGTCTCTGCACCCAAATCCCGTGGGAGGGAGAGCTAAACCTTCAGAGAGGCAGACACGCCTGCGA
Source organism: Rattus rattus (assembly GCF_011064425.1). NCBI lineage: Eukaryota > Metazoa > Chordata > Mammalia > Rodentia > Muridae > Rattus > Rattus rattus. The sequence goes on from NC_046155.1 coordinate 121,643,102, forward strand.
AACCAGAAGAGACTGCTCTCTGCACACATTACTGATTCCAGAGGAAAACACCAGAGGCCATCTGGAACCCTGGTGCACGGAGGCCCCCGGAAGAGGCGGCGCAGATCTTCCTGGTTGCTGCCACCGCGGAGAGCCCGTGGGCAGAACCCCGCGAGCAAACTTGAGCCTTGGGACCACAGGTAAGACTAACTTATCTGCTGCAAGTGACTTGCCTGGTGGAATCGGGACAACAGAGGCAGAATCCCTCTAGGACCAGGCACGTCCTGTGTTTACCGGAAGTCCCACACCCGCGGATCCCGGCCCGCAGCAGCTCTCTGCTCCCAGAACCCGTGGGAGAGATACCTTACCGCCTGGTCAGGTGGGCACTCCTGAGGCTGCAGAGCGGAAGAGACCACCAACACTGCCCACCCCTGCCCACATCCCTGACCCAAGAGGAAACTGTACAAGGCCTCTGGGTTCCTGTGGGGGAGGGCCCAGGAGCAACAGGAGCCCTGCCTGAGACACCGCCGGAACCTGAAGGAAACAGACCGGATAAACAGTTCTCTACACGCAAATCCCGTGGGAGGGAGAGCTAAACCTTCAGAGAGGCAGACACGCCTGCGAAACCAGAAGAGACTGCTCTCTGCACACATTACTGATTCCAGAGGAAAACACCGGAGGCCATCTGGAACCCTGGTGCACGGAGGCCCCCGGAAGAGGCGGCGCAGATCTTCCTGGTTGCTGCCACCGTGGAGAGCCCGTGGGCAGAACCCCGCGAGCGAACTTGAGCCTCGGGACCACAGGTAAGACTAACTTATCTGCTGCAAGTGACCTGCCTGGTGAACTCAAGGCACAGGTCCACAAGAACAGCTGAAAACCTGTAGAAAGGAAAAACTACAGGCCCGAAAGCAGAACACTCTGTCCCCATAACTGACTGAAAGAGAGGAAAACAGGTCTACAGCACTCCTGACACACAGGCCTATAGGACAGTTTAGCCACTGTCAGAAATAGCAGAACAAAGTAACACTAGAGATAATTTGATGGCGAGAGGCAAGTGCAGGAACCCAAGCAACAGAAACCAAGACTACATGCCACCATCGGAGCCCAATTCTCCCATCAAAACAAACATGGAATATCCAAACACACCAGAAAAGCAAGATCTAGATTCGAAATCATATTTGACCATGATGCTGGAGAACTTCAAGAAAGACATGATGAACTCCCTTAGAGAACAAGTAGAAGCCTACAGAGAGGAATCGCAAAAATGCCTGAAAGAATTCCAGGAAAACATAAATAAACAAGTAGAAGCCCATAGAGAGGAGACACAAAAATCCCTGAAAGAATTCCAGGAAACACAATCAAACAGTGGAAGGAATTAAAAATGGAAATAGAAGCAATCAAGAAAGAACACAGGGAAACAACCCTGGATATAGAAAACCAAAAGAAGAGACAAGGAGCTGTAGATACAAGCTTTACCAACAGAATACAAGAGATGGAAGAGAGAATCTCAGGAGCAGAAGATTCCATAGAAATCATTGACTCAACTGTCAAAGATAATGTAAAGCGGAAAAAGCTACTGGTCCAAAACATACAGGAAATCCAGGACTCAATGAGAAGATCAAACCTAAGGATAATAAGTATAGAAGAGAGTGAAGACTCCCAGCTCAAAGGACCAGTACATATCTTCAACAAAATCATAGAAGAAAACTTCCCTAACCTAAAAAAAGAGATACCCATATGCATACAAGAAGCCTACAGAACTCCAAATAGATTGGACCAGAAAAGAAACACCTCCCGTCACATAATAGACAAAACACCAAACGCACAAAATAAAGAAAGAATATTAAAAGCAGTAAGGGGAAAAGGTCAAGTAACATATAAAGGCAGACCTATCAGAATCACACCTGACTTCTCGCCAGAAACTATGAAGGCCAGAAGATCCTGGGCTGATGTCATTCAGACCCTAAGAGAACACAAATGCCAGCCCAGGCTACTGTATCCTGCAAAACTCTCAATTAACATAGATGGAGAAACCAAGATATTCCATGACAAAACCAAATTTACACAATATCTTTCTACAAATCCAGCACTACAAAGGATAATAAATGGTAAAGATCAACATAAGGAGGCAAGCTATACCCAAGAAGAGGCAAGAAACTAATCGTCTTGGCAACAAAACAAAGAGAAGAAAAAAGCACAAAACATAACACATCCAAGTATGAATATAACAGGAAGCAATAATCACTATTCCTTAATATCTCTCAACATCAATGGCCTCAACTCCCCAATAAAAAGACATAGATTAACAAACTGGATACGCAACGAGGACCCTGCATTCTGCTGCCTACAGGAAACAACCTCAGAGACAAAGACAGACACTACCTCAGAGTGAAAGGCTGGAAAACAACTTTCCAGGCAAATGGTCGGAAGAAGCAAGCTGGAGTAGCCATTCTAATAACAAATAAAGTCAATTTTCAACTAAAAGTCATCAAAAAAGATAAGGAAGGACACTTTATATTTATCAAAGGAAAAATCCACCAAGATGAACTCTCAATCCTAAATATCTATGCCCCAAATACAAGGGCACCTACATACGTAAAAGAAACCTTACTAAAGCTCAAAACACATATTGCACCTCACACAATAATAGTAGGAGATTTCAACACCCCACTCTCATCAATGGACAGATCATGGAAACAGAAATTAAACAGAGACGTAGACAGACTAAGAGAAGTCATGAGCCAAATGGACTTAACGGATATGTATAGAACGTTCTACCCTAAAGCAAAGGATATACCTTCTTCTCAGCTCCTCATGGTACTTTCTCCAAAATTGACCATATAATTGGTCAAAAAACGGCCTCAACAGGTACAGAAAGATAGAAATAATCCCATGCGTGCTATCGGACCACCACGGCCTAAAGCTGGTCTTCAATAACAATAAGGGAAGAATGCCCACATATACGTGGAAATTGAACAATGCTCTACTCAATGATAACCTGGTCAAGGAAGAAATAAAGAAAGAAATTAAAAACTTTTTAGAATTTAATGAAAATGAAGGTACAACATACCCAAACTTATGGGACACGATGAAAGCTGTGCTAAGAGGAAAACTCATAGCGCTGAGTGCCTGCAGAAAGAAACAGGAAAGAGCATATGTCAGCAGCTTGACAGCACACCTAAAAGCTCTAGAACAAAAAGAAGCAAATACACCCAGGAGAAGTAGAAGGCAGGAAATAATCAAACTCAGAGCTGAAATCAACCAAGTAGAAACAAAAAGGACCATAGAAAGAATCAACAGAACCAAAAGTTGGTTCTTTGAGAAAATCAACAAGATAGATAAACCCTTAGCCAGACTAACGAGAGGACACAGAGAGCGTGTCCAAATTAACAAAATCAGAAATGAAAAGGGAGACATAACTACAGATTCACAGGAAATTCAAAAAATCATCAGATCTTACTATAAAAGCCTATACTCAACAAAACTTGAAAATCTGCAGGAAATGGACAATTTCCTAGACAGATACCAGGTACCGAAGTTAAATCAGGAACAGATAAACCAGTTAAACAACCCCATAACTCCTAAGGAAATAGAAGAAGTCATTAAAGGTCTCCCAACCAAAAAGAGCCCAGGCCCAGATGGGTTTAGTGCAGAATTCTATCAGACCCTCATAGAAGACCTCATACCAATATTATCCAAACTATTCCACAAAATTTAAACAGATGGAGCACTACTGAACTCCTTCTGAAGCCACAATTACTCTTATACCTAAACCACACAAAGACCCAACAAAGAAAGAGAACTTCAGACCAATTTCCCTTATGAACATCGACGAAAAATACTCAACAAAATTCTGGCAAACCGAATCCAAGAGCACATCAAAACAATCATCCACCATGATCAAGTAGGCTTCATCCCAGGCATGCAGGGATGGTTTAATATCTGAAAACCATCAACGTGATCCATTATATAAACAAACTGAAAAGAACAAAACCACATGATCCTTTTCATTAGATGCTGAGAAAGCATTTGACAAAATTCAACACCCTTCATGATAAAAAAGTCCTGGAAAGAATAGGGAATTCAAGGCCCATACCTAAACATAGTAAAAGCCATATACAGCAAACCAGTGGCTAACATTAAACTAAATGGAGAGAAACTTGAAGCAATCCCACTAAAAAATCAGGGACTAGACAAGGCTGCCCACTCTCTCCCCTACTTATTCAATATAGTTCTTGAAGTTCTAGCCAGAGCAATCAGACAACAAAAAGGAGGTCAAGGGATACAGATCGGAAAAAGAAGAAGTCAAAAATATCACTATTTGCAGATGATATGATAGTATATTTAAGTGATCCCAAAAGTTCCACCAGAGAACTACTAAAGCTGATAAACAACTTCAGCAAAGTGGCTGGGTATAAAATTAACTCAAATAAATCAGTAGCCTTCCTCTACACAAAAGAGAAACAAGCCGAGAAAGAAATTAGGGAAAGGACACCCTTCATAATAGACCCCAATAATATAAAGTACCTCGGTGTGACTTTAACCAAGCAAGTAAAAGATTTGTACAACAAGAACTTCAAGACTCTGAAGAAAGAAATTGAAGAAGACCTCAGAAGATGGAAAGATCTCCCATGCTCATGGATTGGCAGGATTAATATAGTAAAAATGGCCATTTTACCAAAAGCGATCTACAGATTCAACGCAATCCCCATCAAAATACCAATCCAATTCTTCAAAGAGTTAGACAGAACAATTTGCAAATTCATCTGGAATAACAAAAAACCCAGGATAGCTAAAACTATCCTCAACAATAAAAGGACTTCAGGGGGAATCGCTATCCCTGAACTCAAGCAGTATTACAGAGCAATAGTGATAAAAACTGCATGGTATTGGTACAGAGACAGACAGATAGACCAATGGAATAGAATTGAAGACCCAGAAATGAACCCACACACCTATGGTCACTTGATTTTTGACAAAGGAACCAAAACCATCCAATGGAAAAAAGATAGCATTTTCAGCAAATGGTGCTGGTTCAACTGGAGGTCAACATGTAGAAGAATGCAGATCGATCCATGCATATCACCCTGTACAAAGCTTAAGTCCAAGTGGATCAAGGACCTCCACATCAAACCAGACACACTCAAACTAATAGAAGAAAAACTAGGGAAGCATCTGGAACACATGGGCACTGGAAAAAATTTCCTGAACAAAACACCAATGGCTTATGCTCTAAGATCAAGAATCGACAAATGGGATCTCATAAAACTACAAAGCTTCTGTAAGGCAAAGGATACTGTGGTCAGGACAAAACGGCAACCAACAGATTGGGAAAAGATCTTTACCAATCCTACAACAGATAGAGGCCTTATATCCAAAATATACAAAGAACTCAAAAAGTTAGACCACAGGGAGACAAATAACCCTATTAAAAAATGGGGTTCAGAGCTAAACAAAGAATTCACAGCTGAGGAATGCCGAATGGCTGAGAAACACCTAAAGAAATGTTCAACATCTTTAGTCATCAGGGAAATGCAAATCAAAACAACCCTGAGATTTCACCTCACACCAGTGAGAATGGCTAAGATCAAAAACTCAGGTGACAGCAAATGCTGGCGAGGATGCAGAGAAAGAGGAACACTCCTCCATTGTTGGTGGGGTTGCAGACTGGTACAACCATTCTGGAAATCAGTCTGGAGGTTTCTCAGAAAATTGGACATTGAACTGCCTGAGGATCCAGCTATACCTCTCTTGGGCATGTACCCAAAAGATGCCCCCAACATACAAAAAGACACGTGCTCCACTATGTTCATCGCAGCCTTATTTATAATAGCCAGAAGCTGGAAAGAACCCAGATGCCCTTCAACAGAGGAATGGATACAGAAAATGTGGTACATCTACACAATGGAATATTACTCAGCTATCAAAAACAACGACTTTAAGAAATTGTAGAGGGCAAATGGTTGGACCTGGAAAATATCATCCTGAGTGAGCTAACCCAATCACAGAAAGACATACATGGTATGCACTCACTGATAAGTGGCTATTAGCCCAAATGCTTGAATTACCCTAGTTGCCTAGAACAAATGAAACTCAAGACGGATGATCAAAATGTGAAGGCTTCACTCCTTCTTTAAAAGGGGAACAAGAATACCCTTGGCAGGGAAGAGAGAGGCAAAGATTAAAACAGAGACTGAAGGAACACCCATTCAGAGCCTGCCCCACATGTGGCCCATACATATACAGCCACCCAATTAGACAAGATGGATGAAGCAAAGAAGTGCAGACCGACAGGAGCCGGATATAGATCGATCCTGAGAGACACAGCCAGAATACAGCTAATACAGAGGCGAATGCCAGCAGCAAACCACTGAACTGAGAACGGGACCCACGTTGAAGGAATCAGAGAATGAACTGGAAGAGCTTGAAGGGGCTTGAGACCCCATATGTACAACAATGCCAAGCAACCAGAGCTTCCAGGGACTAAGCCACTACCTAAAGACTATACATGGACTGACCCAGGACTCTGACCTCGTAGGTAGCAATGAATATCCTAGTAAGAGCACCAGTGGAAGGGGAAGCCCTGGGTCCTGCTAAGACTGAACCCCCAGTGAACTAGACTCTCGGGGGGAGGGCGGCAATGGGGGGAGGGTTGGGAAGGGAACACCCATAAGGAAGGGGGGGAGGGAAGGGGATGTTAGCCCGGAAACCGGGAAAGGGAATAACACTCGAAATGTACATAAGAAATACTCAAGTTCCCGGCCCGCAGCAGCTCTCTGCTCCCAGAACCCGTGGGAGAGATACCTCACCGCCTGGGCAGGTGGGCACTCCTGAGGCTGCAGAGCAGAAGAGACCACCAACACTGCCCACCCCTGCCCACATTCCTGGCCCATGAGGAAACTGTATAAGGCCTCTGGGCTCCCGTGGGAGAGGGCCCAGGTGAGGCAGGAGCCCTGCCTGAGACACCGCCAGAACCTGAAGGAAACAGACCGGATAAACAGTTCTCTGCACCCAAATCCCGTGGGAGGGAGAGCTAAACCTTCAGAGAGGCAGACACGCCTGCGAAACCAGAAGAGACTGCTCTCTGCACACATTACTGATTCCAGAGGAAAACACCGGAGGCCATCTGGAACCCTGGTGCACGGAGGCTCCCGGAAGAGGCGGCGCAGATCTTCCAGATCGGCTGAGCCCACGTCGGAACTTGGGTAACACCAATCGCTCGAATTCCGGCTTCGGCTCCAAAGTTTAGACTAACTTATCTGCTGCAAGTTACTTGCCGGGTGGAATCAGGACAACAGAGGCAGAATCCCTCTAGGACCAGGCACGCCCCAGTGTTTACCGGAAGTCCCACACCCGATCCCGCCCGCAGCAGCTCTCTGCTCCCAGAACCCGTGGGAGAGATACCTTTACCGCCTGGTCAGGTGGGCACTCCTGAGGCTGCAGAGCAGAAGAGACCACCAACACTGCCCACCCCTGCCCACATCCCTGGCCCAAGAGGAAACTGTATAAGGCCTCTGGGCCCCGTGGAGAGGGCCCAGGTGAGGCAGGAGCCCTGCCTGAGACACCGCCGAACCTGAAGGAAACAGACCGGATAAACAGTTCTCTGCACCCAAATCCCGTGGGAGGAGAGCTAAACCTTCAGAGAGGCAGACACGCCTGCAAACCAGAAGAGACTGCTTCTCACACACATTGCTGATTCCAGAGGAAAACACCGAGGCCATCTGGAACCCTGGTGCACGGAGGCTCCCGGAAGAGGCGGCGAGATCTTCCTGGTTGCTGCCACCATGGAGAGCCCGTGGGCAGCACCCCCACGAGCCAACTGAGCCTCGGGACCACAGGTAAGACCAACTTTTCTGCTGCAAGTGACCTGCCTGGTGAACTCAAGACACAGGCCCACAGGAACAGCTGAAGACCTGTAGAGGGACAAAACTACACACACGAAATCAGAACACTCTGTCCCCATAACTGGCTGAAAGAAAACAGTAAAACAGGTCTACAGCACTCCTGACACACAGGCTTATAGGACAGTCTAGCCACTGTCAGAATTAGCAGAACAAAGTAACACTAGAGATAATCTGATGGCGAGAGGCAAGCGCAGGAACACAAGCAACAGAAACCAAGACTACATGGCATCATCGGAGCCCAATTCTCCCACCAAAACAAACATGGAATATCCAAACACACCAGAAAAGCAAGATCTAGTTTCAAAATCAGATTTGATCATGATGCTGGAGGACTTCAAGAAAGACATGAAGAACGCCCTTAGAGAACAAGTAGAAGCCTACAGAGAGGAATCGCAAAAATCCCTGAAAGAATTCCAGGAAAACACAATCAAACAGTTGAAGGAATTAAAAATGGAAATAGAAGCAATCAAGAAAGAACACATGGAAATAACCCTGATATAGAAAAACCAAAAGAAGAGACAAGGAGCTGTAGATACAAGCTTCACCAACAGAATACAAGAGATGGAAGAGAGAATCTCAGGAGCAGAAGATTCCATAGAAATCATTGACTCAACTGTCAAAGATAATGTAAAGCGGAAAAGCTACTGGTCCAAAACATACAGGAAATCCAGGACTCAATGAGAAGATCAAACCTAAGGATAATAGGTATAGAAGAGAGTGAAGACTCCCAGCTCAAAGGACCAGTAAATATCTTCAACAAAATCATAGAAGAAAACTTCCCTAACCTAAAAAAAAGAGATACCCATAAGCATACAAGAAGCCTACAGAACTCCAAATAGATTGGACCAGAAAAGAAACACCTCCCGTCACATAATAGTCAAAACACTAAACACTCAAAATAAAGAAAGAATATTAAAAGCAGTAAGAGAAAAAGGTCAAGTAACATATAAAGGCAGACCTATCAGAATCACACCTGACTTCTCGCCAGAAACTATGAAGGCCAGAAGATCCTGGACTGATGTCATACAGACCCTAAGAGAACACAAATGCCAGCCCAGGCTACTGTATCCTGCAAAACTCTCAATTAATATAGATGGAGAAACCAAGATATTCCATGACAAAACCAAATTTACACAATATCTTTCTACAAATCCAGCACTACAAAGGATAATAAATGGTAAAGCCCAACATAAGGAGGCAAGCTATACCCAAGAAGAGGCAAGAATCTAATCATCTTGGCAACAAAACAAAGAGAAGAAAAGCACACAAACACAACCTCACATCCAAATATGAATATAACAGGAAGCAATAATCACTATTCCTTAATATCTATCAACATCAATGGCCTAAACTCCCCAATAAAAAGACATAGATTAACAAACTGGATACGCAACGAGGACCCTGCATTCTGCTGCCTACAGGAAACACACCTCAGAGACAAAGACAGACACTACCTCAGAGTGAAAGCTGGGAAACAACTTTCCAAGCAAATGGTCAGAAGAAGCAAGCTGGAGTAGCCATTCTAATATCAAATAAAATCAATTTCCAACTAAAAGTCATCAAAAAAGATAAGGAAGGACACTTTATATTCATCAAAGGAAAAATCCACCAAGATGAACTCTCAATCCTAAATATCTATGCCCCAAATACAAGGGCACCTACATACGTAAAAGAAACCTTACTAAAGCTCAAAACACACATTGCACCTCACACAATAATAGTAGGAGATTTCAACACCCCACCTCATCAATGGACAGATCATGGAAACAGAAATTAAACAGAGACGAGACAGACTAAGAGAAGTCATGAGCCAAATGGACTTAACGGATATTTATAGAACGCTCTACCCCTAAAGCAAAAGGATATACCTTCTTCTCAGCTCCTCATGGTATTTTCTCCAAAATTGACCATATAATTGGTCAAAAAACAGGCCTCAACAGATACAGAAAGATAGAAATAATCCCATGCGTGCTATCGGACCACCACGGCCTAAAGCTGGTCTTCAATAACAATAAGGGAAGAATGCCCACATATACGTGGAAACTGAACAATGCTCTACTCAATGATAACCTGGTCAAGGAAGAAATAAAGAAAGAAATTAAAAACTTTTTTAGAATTTAATGAAAATGAAGGTACAACATACCCAAACTTATGGGACACAATGAAAGCTGTGCTAAGAGGAAAACTCATAGCTGAGTGCCTGCAGAAAGAAACAGGAAAGAGCATATGTCAGCAGCTTGACAGCACACCTAAAAGCTCTAGAACAAAAAAGAAGCAAATACACCCAGGAAGAGTAGAAGGCAGGAAATAATCAAACTCAGAGCTGAAATCAACCAAGTAGAAACAAAAAGGACCATAGAAAGAATCAACAGAACCAAAAGTTGGTTCTTTGAGAAAATCAACAAGATAGATAAACCCCTAGCCAGACTAACGAAAGGACACAGAGAGTGTGTCCAAATTAACAAAATCAGAAATGAAAAGGGAGACATAACTACAGATTCAGAGGAAATTCAAAAAATCATCAGATCTTACTATAAAAGCCTATATTCAACAAAACTTGAAAATCTACAGGAAATGGACAATTTCCTAGACAGATACCAGGTACCGAAGTTAAATCAGGAACAGATAAACCAGTTAAACAACCCCATAACTCCTAAGGAAATAGAAGCAGTCATTAAAGGCCTCCAAACCAAAAAGAGCCCAGGTCCAGACGGGTTTAGTGCAGAATTCTATCAGACCTTCATAGAAGACCTCATACCAATATTATCCAAACTATTCCACAAAATTGAAACAGATGGAGCACTACCAATTCCTTCTATGAAGCCACAATTACTCTTATACCTAAACCACAAAAAGACCCAACAAAGAAAGAGAACTTCAGACCAATTTCCCATATTAATGTCGATGCAAAAATACTCAATAAAATTCTGGCAAACTGAATCCAAGAGCACATCAAAACAATCATCCACCATGATCAAGTAGGCTTCATCCCAGGCATGCAGGGATGGTTTAATATATGGAAAACCATCAACGTGATCCATTATATAAACAAACTGAAAGAACAAAACCACATGATCATTTCATTAGATGCTGAGAAAGCATTTGACAAAATTCAACACCCCTTCATGATAAAAGTCCTGGAAAGAATAGGAATCCAAGGCCCATACCTAAACATAGTAAAAGCCATATACAGCAAACCAGTTGCTAACATTAAACTAAATGGAGAGAAACTTGAAGCAATCCCACTAAAATCAGGGACTAGACAAGGCTGCCCACTCTCTCCCTACTTATTCAATATAGTTCTTGAAGTTCTAGCCAGAGCAATCAGACAACAAAAGGAGATCAAGGGATACAGATCGAAAAGAAGAAGTCAAAATATCACTATTTGCAGATGATATGATAGTATATTTAAGTGATGCCAAAAGTTCCACCAGAGAACTACTGAAGCTGATAAACAACTTCAGCAAAGTGGCTGGGTATAAAATTAACTCAAATAAATCAGTAGCCTTCCTCTACACAAAAGAGAAACAAGCCGAGAAAGAAATTAGGGAAACGACACCCTTCATAATAGACCCAAATGATATAAAATACCTCGGTGTGACTTTAACCAAGCAAGTAAAAGATCTGTATGATAAGAACTTCAAGCCTCTGAAGAAAGAAATTGAAGAAGACCTCAGAAGGTGGAAAGATCTCCCATGCTCATGGATTGGCAGGATTAATATAGTAAAAATGGCCATTTTACCAAAAGTGATCTACAGATTCAATGCAATCCCCATCAAAAATACCAATCCAATTCTTCAAAGAGTTAGACAGAACAATTTGCAAATTCATCTGAATAACAAAAACCCAGGATAGCTAAAACTATCCTCAACAATAAAAGGACTTCAGGGGAATCACTATCCCTGAACTCAAGCAGTATTACAGAGCAATAGTGATAAAAACTGCATGGTATTGGTACAGAGACAGACAGATAGACCAATGGAACAGAATTGAAGACCCAGAAATGAACCCACACACCTATGGTCACTTGATTTTTGACAAAGGAGCCAAATCCATCCAATGGAAAAAAAAAGATAGCATTTTCAGCAAATGGTGCTGGTTCAACTGGAGGTCAACATGTATAAGAATGCAGATCGATCCATGCTTATCACCCTGTACAAAGCTTAAGTCCAAGTGGATCAAGGACCTCCACATCAAACCAGACACACTCAAACTAATAGAAGAAAAACTAGGGAAGCATCTGGAACACATGGGCACTGGAAAAAATTTCCTGAACAAAACACCAATGGCGTATGCTCTAAGATCAAGAATCGACAAATGGGATCTCATAAAACTGCAAAGCTTCTGTAAGGCAAAGGACACTGTGGTTAGGACAAAACGGCAACCAACAGATTGGGAAAAGATCTTTACCAATCCTACAACAGATAGAGGCCTTATATCCAAAATATACAAAGAACTCAAAAAGTTAGACCGCAGGGAGACAAATAACCCTATTAAAAAATGGGGTTCAGAGCTAAACAAAGAATTCACAGCTGAGGAATGCCGAATGGCTGAGAAACACCTAAAGAAATGTTCAACATCTTTAGTCATCAGGGAAATGCAAATCAAAACAACCCTGAGATTTCACCTCACACCAGTGAGAATGGCTAAGATCAAAAACTCAGGTGACAGCAAATGCTGGCGAGGATGTGGAGAAAGAGGAACACCCTCCATTGTTGGTGGGATTGCAGACTGGTACAACCATTCTGGAAATCAGTCTGAGGTTCCTCAGAAAATTGGACATTGAACTGCCTGAGGATCCAGCTATCCCTCTCTTGGGCATATACCCAAAAGATGCCCCAACATATAAAAAAGACACGTGCTCCACCATGTTCATCGCAGCCTTATTTATAATAGCCAGAAGCTGGAAAGAACCCAGATGCCCTTCAACAGAGGAATGGATACAGAAAATGTGGTATATCTACACAATGGAATATTACTCAGCTATCAAAAACAACGAGTTTATGAAATTTGTAGGCAAATGGTTGGAACTGGAAAATATCATCCTGAGTGAGCTAACCCAATCACAGAAAGACATACATGGTATGCACTCATTGATAAGTGGCTATTAGCCCAAATGCCTGAATTACCCTAGATGTCTAGAACAAATGAAACTCAAGACGGAGGATCAAAATGTGAATGCTTCACTCCTTCTTTAAAAGGGGAACAAGAATACCCTTGGCAGGGAAGAGAGAGGCAAAGATTAAAACAGAGACTGAAGGAACCTCCATTCAGAGCCTGCCCCACATGTGGCCCATATATATACAGCCACCCAATTAGACAAGATGGATGAAGCAAAGAAGTGCAGAAGTGTAGATCGCTCCTGAGAGACACAGCCAGAATACAGCAAATACAGAGGCGAATGTCAGCAGCAAACCTCTGAACTGAGAATAGGACCCCCGTTGAAGGAATCAGAGAAAGAACTGGAAGAGCTTGAAGGGCCTCGAGACCCTATATGTACAACAATGCCAAGCCACCAGAGCTTCCAGGGACTAAGCCACTACCTAAAGACTATACATGGACTGACCCTGACTCTGACCTCATAGGTAGCAATGAATATCCTAGTAAGAGCACCAGTGGAAGGGGAAGCCCTGGGTCCTGCTAAGACTGAACCCCAGTGAACTAGACTGTTGGGGGAGGGCGGCAATGGGGGGAGGGTCGGGAGGGGAACACCCATAAGGAAGGGGAGGGGGGAGGGGGATGTTTGCCCGGAAACCGGGAAAGGGAATAATACTCGAAATGTATATAAGAAATATTCAAGTTAATAAAAAAAAAAAGAAAAAGAAATACTCAAGTTAATAAAAAAAAAAAGACAGGTATCACTGGATGTTCTATGATTATTATGATAATTTTTCCAATTTTGCATAAAAAGAATTATGAAAATATATACCTGGAAAATCATAGAAATATGGTTCTGACAACAAACTTTCAAAGACTATTTAAAAACTTGCACCCTTTCTTTCTCCTCCACCACTCCTCTGCTGTTCTTCAGAACTGCTCCAGCAAAGTAAGTTGATGAAAATTACCTGCAGACTTGTTAACATGGGTACAGGAACCCATAAGGCCTCCACCATACATAAAGAACTACAGGCAACTAAAGAAAGCTGAGAGGAGGAGAAATGTTCTACCATAAGCACATCAATTGATTATCCAACACCAAATGGTCCAAAAACATTCATTCAAGTGACATTATACAGACCGATTGGGCTGAATGTGAATACACAGACAAACACACACACACAAACAAACACACACACAAAAACACACACAAACACACAACACACACACACACAAACACACACAACACACACAAAGAAACACACACAAAAACACACACAAGCACACACACACAAAAACAAACACACACAAAAACACACACAAACACACACACACAAACGCACGCACGCGCACGTGTGCATTTCTCTACATTAGGAAAACCTGGAAGAAGCAGAGGAGGAGGGCAATCCTGTAGGAGGACCCCGGGATATATATCAGACACCGGTCCAACAAACAGAAAGCATACACCAGCTGAGATGAGGGACCCGCAACACATATTTAGTAGTAGAATGCAGGAACTGGACTCAGTCAGAGAAGAGACAAGAGGACCCAAGGACTGCGGAGGCCTGTTATGTTAGGCATGGGGGCTTGGAGGATGGAAGTTTGAAAGAGTTGGGGGCGGGGGGAGAGCTTAAGTAGGGACATCCTTGTGGAGATGGAGGGAGGAAATATGGGATGTGAAACAATCAGAGTGTGGAGCATGAGGGGAATAAAAAATGGATTATGAAAAAAGATTAAATAAAAAATCATAAATGAAAAACTAACATGTACATGGGCACTGGAGAAAATTTCCTGAACAAAACACCAATGGCTTATGCTCTAAGATCAAGAATCGACAAATGGGATCTCATAAAACTGCAAAGCTTCTGTAAGGCAAAGGACACTGTGGTTAGGACAAAAACGGCAACCAACAGATTGGTAAAAGATCTTTATCAATCCTACAACAGATAGAGGCCTTATATCCAAAATATGCAAAGAACTCAAGAAGTTAGACCGCAGGGAGACAAATATCCCTATTAAAAAATGGGGTTCAGAGGGAGTCCCAAACCCGCGGATCCCTGCCCACAGCAGCTCTCTGATCCCAAACCCCGTGGGAGAGAGACCTCACCGCCTGGACAGGTGGGCACTCCTAAGACTGCAGAGCGGAAGAAACCACCAACACTGCCCACCCCTGCCCACATCCCTGGCCCAAGAGGAAACTGTATACGGCCTCTGGGTTCCCGTAGAGGAGGGCCCAGGAGCAGCAGGTCCCCTGCGTCTGAGACACCGCTGGAACCTGAAGGGACCAACCGGATAAAACGTTCTCTGCACTCAAATCCCGTGGGAGGAAGAGCTAAACCTTCAGAGAGGCAGACACACCAGGGAAACCAGAAGAGACTGCACTCTGCCCACATCTCTGACTCCAGAGGAAAACACCAAACGCCATCTGGAACCCTGGTACACGGAAGCTCCCGGAAAGAGCAGCGCAGATCTTCCTGGTTGCTGCCACCAGGGAGAGCTCGTAAGCAACACCCCACGAGCAAACTTGATCCTCGGGACCACAGGTAAAACAAACCTTCCTGCTCCAAGCGACCTGCCTAATGAACTCAGAACACAGGCCCACAGGAACAGCTGAAGACCTGTAGATAGGAAAAACTACACGCCCAAAAGCAGAACACTCTGTTCCCATAACTGGCTGAAAGAAAACAGGAAAACAGGTCTACAGCACCCCTGACACACAGGCTTATAGGACAGTCTAGCCACTGTCAGAAATAGAAGAACAAAGTAACACTAGAGATAATCTGATGGCGAGAGGCAAACGCAGGAATCCAAGCAACAGAAACCAAGACTACATGGCATCATCAGAGCCCAATTCTCCCACCAAAGCAAACACTGAATATCCAAACACACCAGAAAAGCAAGATCTAGATTTAAAATCACATTTGATCAAGATGCTGGAGGACTTCAAGAAAGACGTGAAGAACTCCCTTAGAGAAACACAGGAAAACATAAATAAACAAGTAGAAGCCTACAGAGAGGAATCACAAAAAACCCTGAAAGAATTCCAGGAAAACACAATCAAACAGTTGAAGGAATTAAAAATGGAAATAGAAGCAATCAAGAAAGAACACATGGAAACAACCCTAGATATAGAAAACCAAAAGAAGAGACAAGGAGCCGTAGATACAAGCTTCACCAACAGAATACAAGAGACAGAAGAGAGAATCTCTGGAGCAGAACATTGCATAGAAATCATCGACTCAACTGTCAAAGATAATGTAAAGCGGGAAAAAGCTACTGGTCCAAAACATACAGGAAATCGAGGACTCAATGAGATGACCAAACCTAAGGATAATAGTTATAGAAGAGAGTGAAGACTCCCAGCTCAAAGGACCAGTAAATATCTTCAACAAAATCATAGAAGAAAACTTCCCTAACCTAAAGAAAGAGATACCCATAAGCATACAAAAAGCCTACAGAACTCCAAATAGATTGGACCAGAAAAGAAACTCCTCCCGTCACATAATAGTCAAAACATCAAATGCACAAAATAAAGAAAGAATATTAAAAGCAGTAAGGGAAAAACGTCAAGTAACATATAAAGGGAGACCTATCAGAATCACACCAGACTTTTCACCAGAGACTATGAAAGCCAGAAGATCCTGGACAGATGTCATACAGACCCTAAGAGAACACAAATGCCAGCCCAGGTTACTGTATCCTGCAAAACTCTCAATTAACATAGATGGAGAAACCAAGATATTCCATGACAAAACCAAATTTACACAATATATTTCTACAAATCCAGCACTACAAAGGATAATAAATGGTAAAGCCCAACATAAGGAGACAAGCGACACCCTACAAGAAGCAAGAAACTAATCGTCTTGGCAACAAAACAAAGAGAAGAAAAGCACAAAAACATAACCTCACATCCAAATATGAATATAACAGGAAGCAATAATCACTATTCCTTAATATCTCTCAACATCAATGGCCTCAACTCCCCAACAAAAAGACATAGATTAACAAACTGGATACACAACGAGAACCCTGCATTCTGCTGCCTACAGGAAACACACCTCAGAGACAAAGACAGACACTACCTCAGAGTGAAAGGCTGGGAAACAACTTTACAAGCAAATGGTCTGAAAAGCAAGCTGGAGTAGCCATTCTAATATCAGATAAAATCAATTTTCAACTAAAAGTCATCAAAAAAGATAAGGAAGGACACTTTATATTCATCAAAGGAAAAATCCACCAAGATGAACTCTCAATCCTAAATATCTATGCCCCAAATACAAGGGCACCTACATACATAAAAGAAACCTTATTAAAGCTCAAAACACACATTGCACCTCACACAATAATAGTAGGAGATTTCAACACCCCACTCTCATCAATGGACAGATCATGGAAACAGAAATTAAACAGAGACATAGACAGACTAAGAGAAGTCATGAGCCAAATGGACTTAAGATATATTTATAGAACATTCTATCCTAAAGCAAAAGGATATAACTTCTTCTCAGCTCCTCATGGTACTTTCTCCAAAATTGACCATATAATTGGTCAAAAAACAGGCCTCAACAGGTACAGAAAGATAGAAATAATCCCATGCGTGCTATCAGACCACCACGGCCTAAAGCTGGTCTTCAATAACAATAAGGGAAAAACGCCCACATATACGTGGAAGTTGAACATTGCTCTACTCAACGATAACCTGGTCAAGGAAGGAATAAAGAAAGAAATTAAAGACTTCTTAGAATTTAACGGAAATGAAGGTACAACATACCCAAACTTATGGGACACAATGAAAGCTGTGCTAAGAGGAAAACTCATAGCTCTGAGTGCCTGCAGAAAGAAACAGGAGAGAGCATATGTCACCAGCTTGACAGCACACCTAAAAGCTCTAGAACAAAAAGAAGCAAATACACCCAGGAGGAATAGAAGGCAGGAAATAATCAAACTCAGAGCTGAAATCAACCAAGTAGAAACAGAAAGGACCATAGAAAGAATCAACAGAACCAAAAGTTGGTTCTTTGAGAAAATCAACAAGATAGATAAACCCTTAGCCAGACTAACAAGAGGACACAGAGAGTGTGTCCAAATTAACAAAATCAGAAATGAAAAGGGAGACATAACTACAGAATCAGAGGAAATTCAAAAAATCATCAGATCTTACTATAAAAGCCTATATTCAACAAAACTTGAAAATCTGCAGGAAATGGACAATTTCCTAGACAGATACCAGATACCAAAGTTAAATCAGGAACACATAAACGAGTTAAACAACCCCATAACTCCTAAGGAAATAGAAGCAGTCATTAAAGGCCTCCCAACCAAAAGGAGCCCAGGTCCAGACGGGTTTAGTGCAGAATTCTATCATACCTTCATAAAAGACCTCATACCAATATTATCCAAACTATTCCACAAAATTGAAACAGATGGAGCACTACGGAATTCCTTCTATGAAGCCGCAATTACTCTTACACATAAACCACACAAAGACCCAACAAAGAAAGAGAACTTCAGACCAATTTCCCATATTAATGTCGATGCAAAAATACTCAATAAAATTCATGGCAAACTGAATCAAGAGCACATCAAAACAATCATCCACCATGATCAAGTAGGCTTCATCCCAGGCATGCAGGGATGGTTTAATATGGAAAACCATCAACGTGATCCATTATATAAACAAACTGAAAGAACAAAACCACATGATCATTTCATTAGATGCTGAGAAAGCATTTGACAAAATTCAACACCCTTCATGATAAAAGTCCTGAAAGAATAGGAATTCAAGGCCCATATCTAAACATAGTAAAAGCCATATACAGCAAACCAGTAGCTAACATTGAACTAAATGGAGAAAAACTTGAAGCAATCCCACTAAAATCAGGGACTAGACAAGGCTGCCCACTCTCTCCCTACTTATTCAATATAGTTCTCGAAGTTCTAGCCAGAGCAATCAGACAACAAAAGGAGGTCAAGGGTATACAGATCTGAAAAGAAGTCAAAATATCACTATTTGCAGATGATATGATAGTATATTTAAGTGATCCCAAAAGTTCCACCAGAGAACTACTAAAGCTGATAAACAACTTCAGCAAAGTGGCTGGGTATAAAATTAACTCAAATAAATCAGTAGACTTCCTCTACACAAAAGAGAAACAAGCCGAGAAAGAAATTAGGGAAATGACACACTTCATAATAGATCCAAATAATATAAAATACCTCGGTGTGACTTTAACCAAGCAAATAAAAGATCTCTACAATAAGAACTTCAAGCCTCTGAAGAAAGAAATTGAAGAAGACCTCAGAAGATGGAAAGATCTCCCATGCTCATGGTTTGGCAGGATTAATATAGTAAAAATGGCCATTCTACCAAAAGCGATCTACAGATTCAACGCAATCCCCATCAAAATACCAATCCAATTCTTCAAAGAGTTAGACAGAACAATTTGCAAATTCATCTGGAATAACAAAAAACCCAGGACAGCTAAAGCTATCCTCAACAATAAAAGGACTTCAGGGGAATCACTATCCCTGAACTCAAGCAGTATTACAGAGCAATAGTGATAAAACTGCATGGTATTGGTACAGAGACAGACAGATAGACCAATGGAATAGAATTGAAGACCCAGAAATGAACCCACACACCTATGGTCACTTGATTTTGACAAAGGAGCCAAAACCATCCAATGGAAAAAGATAGCATTTTCAGCAAATGGTGCTGGTTCAACTGGAGGTCAACATGTATAAGAATGCAGATCGATCCATGCTTATCACCCTGTACAAAGCTTAAGTCCAAGTGGATCAAGGACCTCCACATCAAACCAGACACACTCAAACTAATAGAAGAAAAACTAGGTAAGCATCTGGAACACATGGGCACTGGAAAAAATTTCCTGAACAAAACACCAATGGCTTATGCTCTAAGATCAAGAATCGACAAATGGGATCTCATAAAACTGCAAAGCTTCTGTAAGGCAAAGGACATTGTGGTTAGGACAAAATGGCAACCAACAGATTGGGAAAAGATCTTTACCAATCCTACAACAGATAGAGGGCTTATATCCAAAATATACAAAGAACTCAAGAAGTTAGACCGCAGGGAAACAAATAACCCTATTAAAAAATGGGGTTCACAGAGCTTCCAGGGACTAAGCCACTACCTAAAGATTATACATGGACTGACCCTGGACTCTGACCTCATAGGTAGCAATGAATATCCTAGTAAGAGCACCAGTGGAAGGGGAAGCCCTGGGTCCTGCTAAGACTGAACCCCCAGTGAACTAGACTGTTGGGGGAGGGGCGGCAATGGGGGAGGTGGGGAGGAGAACACCCTTAGGAAGGGGAGGGGAAGGGATGTTTGCCGGAAACCGGAAAGGAATAACACTCGAAATGTATATAAGAAATATTCAAGTTAATAAAAAAAAGAAAAAAGAAAAAAGAATGGGGTTCAGAGCTAAACAAAGAATTCACAGCTGAGGAATGCCGAATGGCTGAGAAACACCTAAAGAAATGTTCAACATCTTTAGTCATAAGGGAAATGCAAATCAAAACAACCCTGAGATTTCACCTCACACCAGTGAGAATGGCTAAGATCAAAAACTCAGGTGACAGCAGATGCTGGCGAGGATGCGGAGAAAGAGGAACACTCCTCCATTGTTGGTGGGATTGCAGACTGGTACAACCATCCTGGAAATCAGTCTGGAGGTTCCTCAGAAAAGTGGACATTGAACTGCCTGAGGATCCAGCTATACCTCTCTTGGGCATATACCCACAAGATGCCCCAACATATAAAAAAGACACAGGCTTCACTATGTTCATAACAGCTTTATTTATAATAGCCAGAAGCTGGAAAGAACCCAGATGCCCTTCAACAGAGGAATGGATTAAAAAATGTGGTACATCTACACAATGGAGTATTACTCAGCTATCAAAAACAATGACTTTATGAAATTCGTAGGCAAATGGTTGGGACTGGAAAATATCATCCTGATTGAGGTAACCCAATCACAGAAAGACATACATGGTATGCACTCATTGATAAGTGGATATTAGCCCAAATGCTTGAATTACCCTAGATGCCTAGAACACATGAAACTCAAGACGAATGATCAAAATGTGAATGCTTCACTCCTTCTTTAAAAGGGGAACAAGAATACCCTTGGCAGGGAATAGAGAAGGCAAAAGATTAAAACAGACACAGAAGGAACACCCATTCAGAGCCTGCCCCACATGTGGCCCATACATATACAGCCACCCAATTAGACAAGATGGATGAAGCAAAGAAGTGCAGGCCGACAGGAGAGCCAGATGTAGATCGCTCCTAAGAGTCCACAGCCAGAATACAGCAAATACAGAGGCGAATGCCAGCAAAAACCACTGAACTGAGAACGGACCCTGTTGAAGGAATCAGAGAAAAAGAACTCGAAGAGCTTGAAGGAGCTCGAGACCCCTTATGAACAACAATGCCAAGCAACCAGAGCTTCCAGGGACTAAGCCACTACCTAAAGACTATACATGGACTGACCCTGGACTCTGACCTCATAGGTAGCAATGAATATTCTAGTAAGATCACCAGTGAAGGGGAAGCCCTTGGTCCTGCTAAGACTGTACCCCCAGTGAACGTGATTGTTGGGGCGAGGGCAGCAATGGGGGGAGGATGGGGAGGAGGAGGGATTAAGGGGATGTTTGCCCGGAAACCGGGAAAGGGAATAACACTCGAAATGTAAATAAGAAATACTCAAGTTAATAAAAAAAATATTCCTTTCGTATTTATTAACTCTCCATTTTCTCTGCCAAATGCTATCTTTCTATTGTCCCGAAGGAGATTAATAGTCCACAGTCCATTATCTATATCAATCCTTTAAATGTCTTTGTTCTAACAAAGTCCCTTAACTGTCTGTTTACTTCACTCTTGACTTTTATATAGGTATTCCAAATCAAACACACATAACTCAAGATCCAACGCTATTGTCTAAAAACTTGGAAAAATATGCAATAATTTTTTTAATTTCTGAAGTATCATATGCAAAACCACCCATTTACTTAACACTTTCATAATCACATTTTGCTTAATAGAGTTGTAATCCCCATTGTATAAATGTACCACATTATAGTTATCCATTTGTCAACTGATGGACAATTAACCTGTTTCTATTTCATGGCTTTTGTGAATACAGCAGAATGAACATGGATGGTTCTCTATTATATAATGATTGCTCCTTCCACATCCTTCACTGTATGTGTAAAATTGATTCTTTACATTTAAAATTCTACAGAAAATATTACATTATGCTTCTAATAATCCTCCATGATGTATCAGAAAATGAGTCATGATTGGCCTCAAAGTAAATGAACATTGGAATAACCCAATGACTTATGAGAAAACACAGACTTCAGTTTCTTGACCTGTTGAACTGAAATGTCCCTGTCTAAACAGGAAAATACCGGACTACAGATAATACAGATAATGTAGTTTGAGTTTGTCATGTCAGCACAATTTTGCAACAATGAAATTGTACAGTGTAATGCACTCCCTGGAAATACACCAAACAAATCTCTTGATCTTCCCTGTTCAACCTATGCACATCTCATGACAACACCAATTCAGAACTTAGATTTCCCCAAAGGAAACAA
The DNA here is from genome assembly GCF_011064425.1 of Rattus rattus. Classification (NCBI taxonomy): domain Eukaryota; kingdom Metazoa; phylum Chordata; class Mammalia; order Rodentia; family Muridae; genus Rattus; species Rattus rattus. Next base: position 121,665,715 of record NC_046155.1, read on the forward strand.
GAAAAACTTGTTCTAACTTCTGCTCAACTCGGCACTATGATGTAACAAACTCTTGGGCATCATCATTAATTACCAGAATGGAAACATGTTGGTTTGTACTAGGTATAATTTTTTTTCTTTTTTGAGGCATTCCAAAATCTACATACAGACATGCCCAATAATAACACAGATGACACAGTAATGTACTCTCTGAGGAATGTCAGGACCAGGCATTGTCCCTTTTTGAGCTCTGATATCTGGCCTCCTTTACCAATATGCACAGCACTTCCTAGAAAATGTGGACAGGAAGCTATTTCTTTGCATCTGTCTCATGAAACCGATACTCAGTGAAGATCTTCAAGGGAAAGGGGGAATCAGAGCTTTTTCTGCAGGAACTGTCCAGGAGTTGGCCTTCATCCCTGTGAATAACCCCATCCTTGCTGTGACTGGGCAGGTGAGATTCCTGCAGATTTACATTTCTGCTTAAAGTTCTCTTCTCCTTCCTAAAAATCTACTGTATTCTGAAACCAGCATTAATCATTACAATGAATTTGTCTCCACAGTTTTTCTAATTTTGTCAATGACTTCACTAGTCTAAAGAAATGTCTATTTAATGGCTCAGCACTCAGCTAAAATGTCCTCTAATATAAAATCCAAATGTGATATGACAAATTTTTTAGTTGTTGGATGGAAGCTTATTGTTCCTATGGAAATCAAAATAAAACCAAGTAAGTTAAAGACTAAACAGGAGCATTTAAATTATCTGTGTATGCAAAGACTTTAATGGAGATGATACTAATGTCTTTGGGTTGTGGTTGAAGAAAGCTGGACATTTATCTGATTCCAGCATCCATTCCTTAAAGAGTTAAAGTTTGGAAATTTGTGAATCAATGATATGCTTTTGTCCCTCATATTTTTTTCTCAACATAGATGATACATGTGTATATCAATATTCTTTGTAAACAGAAAGCTATAGACCTTTTTCAGAAATATTTTATATTCTATCACAATTGTGGGTAGTGTAAAAACATGTTAATAGAGGTTGGATTTCAGCGAACATTCTTTATAAAATTCTTTATAAAGTTCTTATTTCAATTTACTTTTATCAAGTAAAAATACTAAATACATATTATCATTTGTAAATATTGCTTTACATATTTTGACTTTGTATATACTAGTGTTTTGACTGCTTGTATGACTGTGAAGGTACCAGGTCCCTGGAGTTGGAGTTACATATAGTTGTGAGGTACCATGTGAACTCTGGCAATTTAATGTGGGTCCTCTGGAAGTCACAGTTTTTAACCACTGAGCAATCTCTCCATCTCTTAGTTTATTTTATATTATGTATTTATTCTATGCACATGACTGTTATGCTTGCTTGTATGATCAAAAATACATGAACGCTGTTGTTGTAAAAACAGGTTGCAGTGTCACAAATGTGAGCAGAAGGCATTAGATCTAGAACCATCACTTCAACAATAAATTTGTACTTTTAACACTTTGTAAAGAGGGTCAATGTTGAATTCTAATGGAGCAAAAATACACTCCTGTATATGAATGTTCATGTATACATATGAAAAACTCATAATGTGTTTAAATATGTGTTATGTTGTTGAAAATGAGAGACAGACTTGTATCACATGCACAGTTCCATGATGAGGGAAGATAAAGTAAAATAAGTGTAAACTTAATACTCTGGGTTAATGTCCATGCAGGGTTTATTCAAAGAAAACTCTTATAGTGTGGCAAAGCAATGCCCCCTTCCTTGGAATAAAAAAAACTCTAAATCAATTGAAAATCTCAGATAATTGAGAAGACACTTGAAGACAACAAAGTCATACCTGATCATTACTCCATTGTCAAATGAAACCATCTCCATGGTGTCTCAAAATAAAACCCTGAAATTCAGAGAGGAAGTGGCTCTTCAGATCCTTTTGCTTTGCCAGTCTGGGGTTGGGACTGTGGGTAACATCATTCTGTTTCTTCATAATTTTGTTCTAGTTTTGACTGACTCTCAACTGAAGCCCAATCATGTCATTCTATCAAACTTAGCTGTTGCCAATATCTTAATTCTCTTCCTCTTGACGTTTACAAACACTTTGGCAGTTTTGGCTCCAAGGAAGCCTCCAAAAAACCTCACATGTAAACTTACATACTTCTTTTACATGGTGGCTCGAAGCACAAACATGTGCTCCACCTGTGCCCTGAGCATTTACCAGTTTGTCACTCTTGTTCCTGGTAACTTGACTAGGGTCATGCTCAGAGAAATATCTCCCAAGGTCATGAAATATTCTTGTTACAGTTGCTGGTTGTTCAGTGTCTTAAATAATGCTTACATTCCAATGAATGTCAGTGGTCCACAGAAAACAAATAATGACACTGATTCTATGGGTAAGTGGGTCTGCACCATCTCTGGTTTCAGTGTTGGCATGAGTTTCTTGCGGTTTGTCCAGGATACTATATTTATCAGCACCATGGTCTGGACCAGTGTGTCCATGGTCATTCACTTAAACAGACACCACCAGAGAATATATTACATACACAACCCCAATAAGGACCACAGAGGTTATGCTGAGACCAGAGCAGCAAACACCATCCTGATGCTGGTGGTCACATTTGTGACTTTTTATCTTCTAGATTGTATTTGTACTTTTTTTCACATTTCTTTTGTGAACACTCGTTTCTGGTTGAGGCATGTCAAAGAAATTCTGACTGTTAGCTTCCCCACCATTTCTCCCTTAATGTTGATCTTTAGGAATCCTAGGGGTCCTTGCCCTGTACCCTTCATTGTGGGACTACAAAGCCATGTGACTGGGGTAGCCAGTCCGGAGCAAGAGTGAGATCAATATGTGTCCAAACCCTGAGAATCTAAGCCTGAGACAGGCAGAATTAGAACTGTTCCCTCCTTGTTCTGGGTCTGGATGTACCCTTTTACATAGCCTGTACAACTTCCATGTCTAACATACTTAGTGTAGTTTTACGTTAAACTTCTTATCTCCTTATTAAAACATGTTGAAGTGGGGTTGGGGATTTGGCTCAGTGGTAGAGCACTTGCCTAGCAAGCGCAAGGCCCTGGGTTCGGTCCCCAGCTCCGGAAAAAAAAAGAAAGAAAAAAAAAGATATAAAAAACATGTTGAAGAAGCACTTGGAATTTCTCCACATGTAAATGAAGAATTTCAAGAACTTCAGACTCTGAGAATGACATACACTCACCCCCAAACCCTCCCCTCTAACCAAGGTTTATATAGCCTTTGTTCACCCCTAATAAAGAAAGCTATTTCAGTGAAAAATGTCTTCAGTGAAGGTTGTTTGTCCTGCACTCACTTTAGCTGAGATCCTGTTAACCTACTTACCAGGCTAAGCTGCATTTCTTCCAGTAAAACAGGTGATCAATGGAACCAGTATATCCCAAGTGAGCCATCAGCTGTCACAAAATGATGATTCAATAGGACCTCTGGTTCAAACAGGACCAGATGAGTTCATCCCAACCTTTGATATCATCCCAAAGGCCCCAACTCTCCATAATTGACGACTCACAGGTCATTCTTTTGTTTTTTGATTTATGCTATCAAAAAGTTTTCAGAGGCATTGAAAGGACAACTGAGACCATCTGGCCATGGCACTTCCTGATATTGGTAGAAAGTCTTCAGACCTCTCCCTGAACCTCAGCAATTTATCTATGCACTTCTACCTTATTCTCCTCAAAAAGGAAAAATGCAGTTACACAGCAGTCAATAAATACTGCTAGGATAGTTACTGGAGCTCTTAAACCTACCATCAGTGTGACATTTTGGGACACTGTGGAATCCCCTCATAGCTGCAAGGCTTCTGGAATGTTCTTCAGTAGATCAGATGTTTCCTTTCCTTTTACATTATGAGAATCATCACATCATTAAAAAATAGAGATTATGAAATATGTGCCCTCTTAAACTTCTATGTAATAAAACTAACCCCAAACAGACCCTCCTTCTTTTTGGGGATCAAATTCTTGAAATAGTGCCATTTATGGGCATGGGAATTCTTCCACCTGATTCATGGATCAGGTCACTTTCCTGACTTGGCACAGAGACAACAATGAAGGGAAAACTCCATTCCCTTACTTTCTAGTTATCATAGCTTTTAGAGATAATGTTTTGAACACCGTGTGGCAATGTATCTCTGTCCTGCCTTGCCTAAGGAAACATTAATATAGACTTGTTAAATAAAAAGTCTATGATCGGGTTGGGGATTTGGCTCAGTGGTAGAGCGCTTGCTTAGCAAGCGCAAGGCCTTCAGTCCCCAGCTCCGGAAAAAAAAATCTATGATCTCTGGCAAAGATCAGTTTTGTAAAGTGAGACTTCTGGACAGAGAGAGGAATTCTGGTATTAGCTGATGGGGTTGCTAGGACTTTAGTTCCAGCTTAAGCCAACAAAGTCACCATAGGCTGTGCATATTTTGCCTATGGCAGGGAAAGCCTATGTGTATTTTGCCCATGGCAGGGGCAAAGTGTATAATCTGTGTGAATTTTGCCTGTGACAGAATCAGATTGTCTGAGTTATTCTATCTGTGGGACGAACTGGTCTGTGTACTTTGCCTGCAGAGGGAGCAATTGGTGTCTTTGTATTCCACCTGTGGGGCCGTCTGAGTTGCTCTGTTTATGGTAGGGATAGTTTGTCAGAGTCTTCCTTGTTTTTCTTTGTGTTCTTGGACTTAGACTGACAAAAATTTTTGGACGTGGGACAGACTGTTTCTCACTTTGATCTTATTCTGACTCATTTTATAGAAGTTAAGTCTAAGGACCACATTATGCAACTTGGAATGACCTGCTTTTGAAGTTAAATGACCACTGGATGAAGAGAGACCTTTTATCTCCCCTGGGTGTCAGCAGTAGAGGATAGAATGTTTCAGAAGCATTCCCTTCTCTGCTAACACTTCATAAACAGAAACAAGAAAAAGCCTACTCCAGCCCAGCAGCTAGTTCCATCCCTGTTGACAGCAACAGCTTTCGGGCTGGAGAATTGACTCAGCAGTTAAGAGCACTGTCTGCTCTTACAATGGTCCTGACTTTAATTCCAAGCAATCACCTGGGCACTTCCTTTTTGCATCAGGACCAGCTCTTGGTTTTACAGCTCATACTGGCTTATTCCCTCTTCTCCTCCCCCTCTGCCAAGTGCAGGCATTGTGCAGGTATGGTGCACATCAGCATTCATGGTCCCTAGAAGATCTGAGGCTAGAGCCTCCTACAGCCCTAACGAGGCTTTCCTTTAGTTGGGAAATGAGTCCCCAGAGAGCAGGGCTCCACGCCTGGACAGACTGGCAGGAGATACCCCAAGCGGGCAGATGTATCACTCAAGAGAAACTGCAACTGACTCCTGATCACTGTTTGTTCAGTAAATGGCTATCCTTCTTGCAAAAGAAATGCTTGTTCCTTGTCTGTACAAATATCGTCTCTGAATTTTAAAATAAAAGAGAAAACGAGATAGAGAGAAAATAAGAATGGAGTATATTTGCTTCTTATCATGTCAGACATACCTGGCTGTTACCAGGTAACTGTGGGGTGGAGTTTAGATCAAAAGCTAACAGCTACCCCCCTAAAAATTATTATAGGTTCTCATCACCACAGACAAAGGCCAAGAAACTGGCTCCTGGCCCTGCAGGAAACCCATCCAGATTAGGGCTTCAATGCAGTAAAAGATAGGGAACATCTCCAGATTTGCCACCGGGCTCTGCAAACAGATCTCAACAATAATTTGGCCAAAGTTTAGATATGATGTTAGATAAGAGAAAACAGAATTCTAATATGGTAGCCCTGGACTTCATCAATGAGTTAGTGCCAAATATCAGAGAAAAGTTACAGATTCAAGCTAAAAAAAAAGTTGCAGAGAGAGTGTAGAAGAGTGCAGAGTAAGACAAGAAAAAAATTATTAGAATCCTTCTAGCCAACAAAGCCTCAGATTCAGGAGAAAAGACTACCACAGAAATGGCCGAAGGCTTATTTATCAAAGAAACTGGACTCAGGGGCAGCAGGATGACCACCTTGCCTGAGTATTATTGTTGCTACAGCACTGCTGGATAAAGATGTAAATAAATTAACTCTGGGACTCATGACTACCCCCTACCACAATTATGATTGATGGCTCAGTAATGCCTACAGGCTTCATTATCAAACTTTACTAATCAACCCTGCTGAGATCTTCTCCAGCCACCTGTTTCCCTGAACCCTGCCTGATCCTGACTTACACAGTCCAACCAACCTGACTTGATAGACTCTCCTCTGTCAGAGACAGAGCAGACCTGGTTTGTGGACAGAAGCAGCTTCATCCATGAGGGTCGGAGGAGAGCAGAGGCAGTGCTGACAATGTAAATGGAGGTAATCTGGACTCAGCCACCTCCTCCAAGCACTTCAATGCAAAGGGCCAAGCTAATAACATCAACACAAGCCCTCATAATGGGAAAAGGAACCAATGGCTAGAGATCACAGCCTGGCTGACAGGCTGCTAAGGAGGTAGCCTGAAAGGAAACAGCCATCTCTAGATTGGCCACTGTGCTACCTGAACCACCTAAAGCGACCGATACATTCAGAAAAACAAATAAATGGACTGGTGAAGATTAACTGAATGTGAGCCAATATTACCCACCTCTTTAACAAGAACTGTTCTCAGAAGGATCCACAGAGTCACTCACTTAAGAGTAAAACGAATGATGGATACAGTGAAACAAACTAAGATGACTTCTTCTGCCTAACCTTGACTCCCCAAAGCCAGGACTACTTTGCTTTTGAATGGAAAGATCCCATAAGAGGCATCACAGTACAGGTCACTTGGACCAGGCTGCACCAAGGCTTCGAGAACTCTCCAACCCTGTTTGATGGGGCCCTGCATCATTGCCTCACCATCTAGCCCACAGGTGACCCTTCTGCAATATGTAGGTGACCTTTTAATTGCAGAAGAGACTGAGGAAGACTGTCTCAGGGGCATGAAGCAGTTGCTGATAGAACTGAGTGTATTTGGGTTTTTGAACATCAGCTAAGAAAGCCCAAATCTGTCAATGTCTGTCACTGAGAACCGAGGGATGGCTAAAGAGGTGCTGACCCAATCGTTGGGCCCATGGAAACGCCCCACTGTTTACCTGTCAAAGAAACTGGACCCAGTAGCAGCTGTATGGCCTGCCTGTCTGAGCATAGTAGCAGTGGTGGCAGTCCTGGTCTAGGATGCAGATAAGCTGACTTTGGGACAATATTTAACTACCATGCACTTGAGAGTGTGGTGCATCAGCCCACTTACCCATGGCTCACTAAAACCTGTATGACTCACCACCAGACCTTGCTGCTGAACTTGGATCACGTTGCTTTCATACCTTTGGTGACTCTGAATCTAGCTACTCTATTACCTTACCCTGATCCAGAGGTACCCGCCCATGACTATTTGCACGTCCTGGCAGAGGAACAGGAGTGGTAGAAAGATCTCTTGACCAGCCACTACCTGACCCTATGGTTACCTTGCTCACTGATGGCAGCAGCTATCTCTTAGATGGACAGTGCAAGGCAGAGCAGCTGTTGTAGACAGGCGACAAGTGCTCTGGGCAGAACCCCCTGGAATGTAAGCCCAGAAAGCAGAACTAATTGCACTCACCAAGGCCTCACATCTGGGAGCTGGAAAGAAAATCAACATCTACACCAATAATAGGTATGCTTTTAACACTGCTCGTGTGCATGGGGCTATATGCCAGCAGAGGGGCTCCTGACATCCAATGGCAAAGAAATTAAGAACAAAGCCAAGATCAAGGCAAATTTCCAGGCTCTCCTTAAACCAATAAAGGTGAGCATCATCTATTGCCCAGGCCACCAAAATAGAGACTTTCATAGCTAGGGGAAACAACTTTTTGGATAAAATGGCAAAAGAGGTTGCTACTAAAGAACTGGTCACAGTTATGGTCCAACTAATAAAGACAAAGAAAAGAGGGAGACTAAATGACTGGACTAAGGGCTGGTCCCTTTTACAATACAAACCAGAAGCAGTTCAGATCTCTTGTTACCCCACTATTATCTTAAAGAAGATGGACAATAGAATACACAAGGAGGAAAAGTTATTTTGCCTCAATTCAAGCAAGAGACCTGTTTCCCCAGATGCACCAATGGATTCAACTTGGCACCAAGAAACTGGGGCAAGCAGTCAAAGGTTCTCTAGGGTTTATCATAAACCTGAAAACCAGACACAAGAAAGAGTAGAAAGATGTCAGGTTTGTCATTTGGTGTGAATGTCTGCCACACCAAGGTAGAGAAAAGAAAAAGACCTAGGGAAAGTACCTCTTCAGGATGGGCAGAGGCCTTTCCCACCAAACAGGAGACCCCCATGGTGGTGGAAAAGAAAATACTAGAAGATATTTTTCCCAGGTTTGGAGCATCTAAAATAATAGGATCAGACAATGGGCCTGCCTACATATCTCAGGCAAGTCAGGAATTTGCTATGATCTTGGATACTATTGAAAATTCCATTGTGCATATCATGGATACTAATTGAAAATTCCATTGTGCATATCATTCCCAGAGTTCAGGACACATAGAAAGGATGAATAAAACTCTAAAAGAGACCTTAACTAAATTAGCCTTGGAGACTGATGGCGACTGAATGGTGCTCCTATATTTGATATATGAGGTATCCTAGCCCCCATTGTATCCAGCCTATAGTTGGCAGTTATTACAGAACTGAATGGGCTCATGAATATGTTTGACCTAAATTAGGAGACTGCTAGGGAGTATGCCCGGTTCCAGAACCAAACAAGTCAAAAGAAATTGGGTCTATATGAAGGGATTTCACCAAAGTGCATTTTAACCCAGGTAAAAAGGACATTTCATCACCCTGTTGACCATGATCGCCATGTGGGTGCATTAAAACCAAACCAGACCTGCTTCTCCAGAAGACTACTTGGCTCCAGCTTTACCAAAATTGAGGGTTCAAAAGGACACTAACCACTCAAGTTAAAGTTGAATCAGTCTCAGGCCTGAGTCTATTGTCCCTGCTAACTATATGATTATATCTACTGTGTGTCTTATATTCTGCCCCCATTATGAAGGTACCCTAACTAGATCCTTGATAATATTACTTTTATTTCTGAATTTTGCAATTTAAACTGCTTAGTAGCTTTTAAAAGAGAATATATTCCAAATATTATCCTGAGTGAGGTAACCCAATCACACAAAAACACACATGGTATGCACTCATTGATAAGTGGCTATTAGCCCAAATGCTTGAATTACCCTAGATACACAGAACACGTGAAAGTCAAGAAGGGTGACCAAAATGCAAATGCTTCACTCCTTCTTTAAAAGGGGAACAAGAATACCATTGGCAGGGAATAGGGAGGCAAAGTTTAGAACAGAGGCAGAAGAAACACCCATTCAGAGCCTGCACCACATGTGGCCCATACATATACAGCCACCAAACTAGATAAGATTGATGAAGCAAAGAAGTGCAGGCCAACAGGAACCGGATGTAGATCTCTCCTGAGAGACAGCCAGAATACAACAAATACATAGGTGAATGCCATCATTAAACCACTGAACTGAGAACGGGACCCCCGTTGAAGGAATCAGAGAAAGGACTGGAAGAGCTTGAAGGGGCTCAAGACCCCATATGAACAACAATGCCAACCAACCAGAGCTTCCTGAGAATAAGCCACTACCCAAAGACTATACATGGACTGACCCTGGGCTCCAACCTCATCGGTAGCAATGAATAGCCTAGTAAGAGCACCAGTGAAGGGGAAGCCCTTGGTCCTGCCAAGACTGAACCCCCAGTGAACGTGATTGTTGGGGAGAGGGCGGTAATGGGGGGAGGATGGGAAGGGGAACACCCATATAGAAGGGGAGGGGGAGGAGTTAGGGGGATGTTGGCCTGGAAACCGGGAAGGGGAATAACAATCGAAGTGCAAATAAGAAATACTCAAGTTAATAAAGATGAAAAAAAAGAGAGAATATATTCCAGTTAATGATCTTAAAGCAACACTATGGAAGCTGGAAGCAGGGAAGCAAGAGTATGAGCTAGAGGACTATAAGCTTCAAGACTGAAGCTATGCTAAAAGAAAAGGGGGGAACGAAAGAGCCAGATTTAAGACCAATCTGGGGCCAGTGGCAAAATTTTCACCACAAACTTCTGAGCACAAGACCCCTCCCTTCCAGGAAAAAACATCTGGTTTAGTTCCTAGAACAGCTCCAAGCAAAACTGTAACAGAAAGTCACCTGTGACTCCAAACTGAAAGTCCTGAAAAGCACAATGAGTAGGTCTGAAAGTTGTTTCACTCCAACAAATGTGCACAGTACCCTACCTACTTATCATTATTTTAATTCTGCCCTGATTGTTTGCAAGGTATATAACTCCCTGTTAGAGTCTGCTCAGGGTTGTCTCCCCTTGAAGAGAGATGGCCCCAATATGTCGGAATGAATAAACTCCTCTTGCTTTTGCACTGATCACTGCCTCCATGGGTCACATTCAGGGGGTCCCAGAAGAGGATCAATTTGGATTTCACGTTAGTACTCAATTGTGTAAATGTACCACATTTTGTGTATCCATCTTCTGTTCATGGCCAACTAGGTTGTTTCCACCTTCTGACTATTATAAATAAAGCTGTTATGAACAGAGTGGAGCATATGACTTTGATATGTTTTGGAGCATACTTTTGTACATGCACATGAGTAATTTAGCTGGGTCATCAAATAGAACTATTTCCAGTTTTCTGAGGAACAGGCAGACTGAGCTCAGGAGTGATTGTACCAGCTTACAATCCCACCATAAATGAAGGAGTGTGCCTTTACCACCACATCATCCCAGGATCTGCTGTCATATGACTTTTATAGCTTAGCATTCTGACAGGTGTGAGGTGGAATCTCAGGGTTGTTTTGATTAGCATATCCCTTATGACTAAAGATGTTGAACATTTCTTTAGGTGTTTCTCAGCCATTCGGCATTCCTCAGCTGTGAATTCATTGTTTAGCTCTGAACTCCACTTTTTAATAGGGTTATTTGTCTCCCTGCAGACTAACTAAGTGAGTTCTTTGTATATTTTGGATATAAGCCCTCTATCAGTTGTAGGATTAGTAACGAACCAGTGGTCTATCTGTCTGTCCCTGTACCAATACCAGGCAGTTTTTATCACTATTGCTCTGGAATACTGCTTGAGTTCAGGGACAGTGATTCCCCCTGAAGTCCTTTTATTGTTGAGGATGGTTTTAGCTATCCTGAGGTATTTGTTATTCCAGATGAATTTGCAAATTGTTCAGTCTAACTCTGAAGAATTGGATTGGTATTGTAATGAGGATTGCATCGAATCTGTAGATCGCTTTTGGTAAAATGGCCATTTTTACTATATCAATCTTGCCAATCCATGAGCATGGGAGATCTTTCCATCTTCTGAGATCTTCCTCAATTTCTTTCTTCAGAGGCTTGAAGTTCTTATCATACAGATCATTGCTTGCTTGGTTAAAGACACACCGAAGTATTTTATATTATTTGGGACTATTATGAAGGGTGTCCTTTCCCTCATTTCTTTCTTGGCTTGTTTCTCTTTTGTGTAGAGGAAGGCTACTGATTTATTTGAGTTAAGTTTATACCCAGCCACTTTACTGAAGGTGTTTATCAGGTTTAGTAGTTCTCTGGTGGAACTTTTGGGATCACTTAAATATACTATCATATCATCTGTACATACTGATATTTTGACTTCTCCCTTTAGAATCAGTATCCCTTTGATCTCCTTTTGTTGTCTGATTGCTCTGGCTAGAACTTCAAGAACTATATTGAATAAGTAGGGAGAGAGTGGGCAGCCTTGTCTAGTCCCTGATTTTCGTTTGATTGCTTCAAGTTTCTCTCCATTTAGTTTAATGTTTGCTATTGGTTTGCTGTATATGGCTTTTACTATGTTTAGGTATGGGCCTTCAATTCCTATTCTTTCCAGGACTTTTACATTAAGGGGTCTTGAATTTTGTCAAATGCTTTCTCAGCATCTAATGAAATTATCATGTGGTTTTTATCTTTCAGTTTGTTTATATAATGGATTACATTGATGGTTTTCTGTATATTAAACCATCCCTGCATGCCTGGGATGAAGCCTACCTTTTTTTTTTAATCTTTATTAACTTGAGTATTTCATATTTACATTTTGATTGTTATTCCATTCCCAGTTTCCAGGCCAACATCCCCCTAGTCCCCCCTCCCCTTCTAATGGGTGTTCCCCTCCCCATCTTCCTCCCATTACTGCCCTCCCCCCAACAATCACATTCACTAGGTGTTCAGTCTTGGCAGGACCAAGGGCTTCCCCTTCCACTGGTGCTCATACTAGGCTATTCATGGCTACCTATGAGGTTAGAACCCAGAGTCAGTCCATATATAGTCTTGGGATAGTGGCTTAGTCCCTGAAAGCTCTGGTTGGTTGGCATTTTTGTTCATATGGGGTCTCAAGCCCTGGGATGAAGCCTACTTGATCATGATGGATGATTGTTTTGATGTGCTCTTGGATTCAGTTTGCCAGAATTTTATTGAGTAGTTTTGCATCGATATTCATAAGGGAAGTTGGTCAGAATTTCTCTTTCTTTGTTGGGTCTTTGTGTGGTTTAGGTATAAGAGTAATTGTGGCTTCATGGAAGGAATTCGGTAGCACTCCATCTGTTTCAATTTTGTGGAATAGTTTTGAGAGTATTGGTATGAGGTCTTCTTTGAAGGTCTGATAGAATTCTGCACTGAACCCTTCTGGACCTGAGCTCTTTTTGGTTGGGAAGCTTTTAATGACTGCTTCTATTTCGTTAGGAGTTATGGGGTTGTTTAAATGGTTTATCTGTTCCTGATTTAACTTTGGTACCTGGTATCGGTCTCGGAAATTGTCCATTTACTTCAGATTTTCAAATTTTGTTGAATATAGGCTGTTGTAGTAGGATCTGATGATTTTTTGAATTTCCTCTGATTCTGTAGTTATGTCTCCCTTTTTATTTCTGATTTTGTTAATTTGGACACATTCTCTGGGTCCTCTGGTTAGTCTGGCTAAGGGTTTATCTCTCTTGTTGATTTTCTCAAAGAACCAGCTTTTGGTTCTGTTGATTCTTTACATGGTCCTTTTTGTTTCTTCTTGGTTAATTCAGATCAGAATTTGATTATTTCCTGCCTTCTACTCCTCCTGGGTGTACTTCCTTTTTTTTGTTCTAGAGATTTTAGGTATACTGTCAAGCTGCTTATATATTCTCTCTCCTGTTTCTTTCTGCAGGCACTCAGAGCTATGAGTTTTCCTCTTAGCACAGCCTTCATTGTGTCCCATAAGTTTGGGTATGTTGTACCTTCCTTTTCATTAAATTCTAAGAAGTCTTTAATTTCTTTTTTTTTTCATTTTTGTTATTAACTTGAGTATTTCTTATTTATATTTTCGAATGTTAGTCCCTTTCCCGGTTTCTAGGCCAACATCCCCCTACCCCTACCCCTACCCCTACCCTTCTTTATGGTTGTTCCCCTCCCCATCCTCCCCCATTACCACCCTCCCCCCAGCAATCGCGTTCACTGGGGGTTCAGTCTTAGCAGGACCAAGGGCTTCCCCTTCCACTGGTGATCTTACTAGGGTGTTCATTGCTACCTATAAGGACAAAGTCCAGGGTCAGTCCGTGTATAGTCATTAGGTAGTGGCTTAGTCCCTGGAAGTTCTGGTTGGTTGGCATTGTTGTTCATATGGGGTCTCGAGCCCCTTCAAACTCTTCCAGTCCTTTCTCTGATTCTTTCAACAGGGGTCCTGTTCTCAGTTCAGTGGATTGCTGCTGGCATTTGCCTTTGTATTTGCTGTATTCTGGCTGTGTCTCTCAGGAGAGATATACATCCGGCTATTGTCGGCCTACATTTCTTTGCTTCATCCATGTTGTCTAATTGGGTGGCTTTATATGTATGGGCCACATGTGGGGCAGGTTCTTAATGGGTGTTCCTTCTGTCTCTGTTTTAATCTTTGGCTCTCTATTCCCTCACAAGGGTTTTCTTGTTCCCCTTTTAAAGAAGGACTGAGGCGCAGATCCCGGCCTGCAGCAGCTCTCTGCTCCCAGACCCCGTGGGAGAGAGACCTCACCGCCTGGTCAGGTGGGCACTCCTGAGGCTGCAGAGCAGAAGAGACCACCAACACTGCCCACCCCTGCCCACATCCCTGGCCTAAGAGGAAACTGTATAAGGCCTCTGGTTTCCCGTGGGGGAGGGCCCAGGATCGGCAGGACCCCTGCCTGAGACACCGCCGGAACCTGAAGGAAACAGACCGGATAAACAGTTCTCTGCACCCAAATCCCGTGGAAGGGAGAGCTAAACCTTCAGAGAGGCAGACAAGCCTGGGAAACCAGAAGAGACTGCACTCTGCACACATTACTCGGATTCCAGAGGAAAACACCAAAGGCCATCTGGAACCCTGGTGCACTGAAGCTCCCGGAAAGGGCGGCGCAGATCTTCCTGGTTGCTGCCGCCCCAGGCAGCACCCCGAGAGCAAACTTGAGCCTCAGGACCACAGGTAAGACCAACTTCTCTGCTGCAAATGACCTGCCTGGTGAACTCAAGACACAGGCCCACAGGAACAGCTGAAAACCTGTAGAGAGGAAAAACTACACGCCCGAAAGCAGAACACTCTGTCCCCATAACTGACTGAAAGAGAGGAAAACAGGTCTAGAGCACCCCTGACACACAGGCTTATAAGACAGTCTAGCCACTGTCAGAAATAGCAAAACAAAGTAACACTAGAGATAATCTGATGGCGAGAGGCAAGCTCAGGAACCCAAGCAACAGAAACCAAAACTACATGGCACCATCGGAGCCCAATTCTCCCATCAAAACAAACATGGAATATCCAACACACCAGAAAAGCAAGATCTAGTTTCAAAATCATATTTGATCATGAAGCTGGAGGACTTCAAGAAAGACTTGAAGAACTCCCTCAGAGAACAAGTAGAAGCCTACAGAGAGGAATCTCAAAAATGCCTGAAAGAATTCCAGGAAAACATAAATAAACAAGTAGAAGCCCATAGAGAGAAGACACAAAAATCCCTGAAAGAATTCCAGGAAAACACAATCAAACAGTTGAAGGAATTAAAAATGGAAATAGAACCAATCAAGAAAGAACACATGGAAACAACCCTGGACATAGAAAACCAAAAGAAGAGACAAGGAGCTATAGATACAAGCTTCACCAACAGAATATAAGAGATGGAAGAGAGAATCTCAGGAGCAGAAGATTCCACAGAAATCATTGACTCAACTGTCAAAGATAATGTAAAACGAAAAAAGCTACTGGGCCAAAACATACAGGAAATCAAGGACTCAATGAGAAGATCAAACCTAAGGATAATAGGTATAGAAGAGAGTGAAGACTCCCAGCTCAAAGGACCAGTAAATATCTTCAACAAAATCATAGAAGAAAACTTCCCTAACCTAAAAAAAGAGATACCCATAGGCAAACAAGAAGCCTACAGAACTCCAAATATATTGGACCGGAAAAGAAACACCTCCCATCACATAATAGTCAAAACACCAAATGCACAAAATAAAGAAAGACTATTGAAAGCAGTAAGGGA
>NC_046155.1:121681337-121752335 GCF_011064425.1 Rattus rattus
GGGAACACTCAAATGTATATATACTAAATACTCCAAGTTAATAAAAAAATTTCTGTAACAAGCAACAAGGAATTCTATCTAGTAAAAAGAACCACAAATAGACACATACGATTTGCATTAGTTACTTTTCTGTTCCTGTGATGAAACACTAGGACTAAGACAACTTATGGAAGGGAGACTGTATTTGCACTCATAGGTTCAGGGGGACAAGAGTCTATCATGGCCAAGAAGGGCAAGTATGACATCAGGATCAGAGGTCTGAGAGATCACATCCTCAACTGCAAATAAAACACGACATGCATGTGCACACACACACACACACACACACACACACACACACACACACACACACACACACCACAAGAGAAAGGGGGCAGAGGAGGGAGAGGAAGTATAATGATGTTATAAACTCTTACGGCTCACCCCCAGTGACACTTCCTCCAACAAGTCTGCACCTTCCAAACCTCCCTAAACAGCATCACCAACTGAGAAGGAAGCCATTCAAAGCACCACATAGTCAAAGGGACCCCAAAATACCACATAGCCAAAGGGACCTCAAAATTAATACAATTGCAATTCACTTTCCTTGCTCACATCACCTCCTAACTTTGGTCATTTGGAATACATCATCATTCATGTTTGTGCTGTCTGGTCCTTGGCTCAGAGATTCATCTTCATTTTCTTGAGTCTTCTACTAAAAAGGTAAAGCAGGTGTACCAAAGAACATAGTCATAGTCTCTTCCTGAGGGAGCAGTTCCACTTCAGACAGTACCAGATCACCTAGTCTGACAAGTTCCTTCTTGCTCTGACTATCCCTAGGTTCTGCATGACTCGCCACTGCCTAGCCTTTGTCTCAGGGATGAGAACTTTCCAATACTTATTCAATGTCTGAGGTTCGCTCAACCTCTAGCTCCAGGCTCGCCCTCACCTAGCTTTAATCCAAGCTTCCAGTCCTGACTTTGAAAACAAATGAACCACAAGAAGGAAGCAATATTTACTCCTGTTTCTCTCCATGACCAATCCAAGCTTATGGGAAGAGGAAGGGAGGACCCAGCACAAAGATTGGATATAAATGGACCAAGACTCTGCCTCCCTTTCTCACACAGCCTGGAGATCACCACACCCTGTCCCCACAAGAACACCTCTTGGCTTAGCCTGGAAGCTTAAGCCCTGAGCAGACAGCTTTGCAAACAATAAACATGACATCTGACATTCCTCCTCAACTTACTTACATCATGGTACCTGGGTCTCATAAAGAGTTGAGCTTGAGTAGCAAGATTTCATGATCCTGGAGAATCTCCTGAGTCAATGGACAGGTCACTCTCTCCCCCACTGATGTGAAACACAACAATATGCGTTAAAACTGCATTAAGAACCAGTGGCCTCGGGGCTGGGGATTTAGCTCAGCGGTAGAGTGCTTACCTAGGAAGCATAAGGCCCTGGGTTCGATCCCCAGCTCAAAAAAAAAAAAGAAAAAAAAAAAAAAAAAAAAAAAAGAACCAGTGGCCTCGTGGGCATGGCCCACCTAAGCAGACATCTGAAAAATGGCGAGTGGAAAGAGAATCAAATGGACCTGGGTCCCCGTGCTGGACCATGTTTTGTTTTACTTTGATTTGATGTGGACCTATCATCTGATTCCTTGCCATGTGCCCAGACTGTTTGAAACTGTCGATATAGCCCAGGCTAGCCTAGAACACATCATCCCCCTGCCTCAACATCCTGAGTACTACCATTTCAGATGTGCGTCACCACACCAAGCTCATGTGCTGACTTTTTTAAAAGATTTTTTTGTCCTAATTCCATTTCCATAAAATCAATATGAGTTCTATGATAAAGGACTGAAGAATTGAGTATAACAGTGAGTGCGTCAATATGTATGGCCTATTTTCCTGACACATTGGATCTTGAATCTCTTCTTTCTTTTCCTTCTCTTCCCCTCCTACCCTCCTCTTTCTTCTTTTATTTTTCTCCTCCTCCTCCTCCTCCTCCTTCTTCCTCTCTCTCTCTCTCTCTCTCTCTCTCTCTCTCTCTCTCTCTCTCTCTCTTTCTCTTTCTCCTTTCAGCTTTTCTTCATTCACATTACCTCAAGTAAGCAGTTGTTGACCAGGGGATTCTACTCCTCCATCAGGTTCCCACCTGCTTGCCTCACAACCATCCCACCCCAGGAAGAGAGACAAATCTTACTGGTCCAGACATAGAGTTACCTCTTAGATTCAGAGCCAAGCATGCTGGGCTCCTGTATGTTTCCTCTCAGCTCTCTCTTCCCGCCAGTCTAGGCAGAGGACCCAGCTGGTCTTGGCTGCCCTCTCTCAGTGCCCTCTCCTGTTCTGCTGGCCACAGTTAGTAAACACCTGAGATTTTCACTCAGTCTTTACCACACACTCTACCATAATCCCTTCAAATAAATAAATAAATTGATCAACTGATTAATTCTTACTAATAACTAACAAAGCAGTTTTTTACTCCATTTGGTTCTTCATCCCCATTCAATATGTTGAAGCCTGCAGATGCACAGGTGTCAGGCCAAGACATGTGCATCCCAGGGCCTCTGACACTGTAATCTCACCTGGATCACCTACCACCAATGAAATCACTTCTGCCGGGACTGACAGAGTCTCCTACAATCTTGGAGAAATGCCCTCATCCCTGACCCAGCCCAAGCCCCAGAAGAACAACCGTGCACTTTTCACAATCTCCTGTGGATAAGACACCCCTCAACACCACCAGAACCACACCCTTTACCACCATCCCCCGCCCCTGCAAGGAAGAACTAAGGGGATCACAAAAGGAGCCACCAATCAGACAGATGCAGCATACAAAGCACAAAGCAACCTTTTACCCAGGAGCACTTCCCAGGAGGAAACTGCCTAACAGGCTGGGAACTTTTAAAAAAAAAAAGAGAGAGAGGGAGAGATTTCTGTTAGAGTTGAGGGGCCTCCACCTCCATCCCCAGCCTGGCAGTCCAGTCCTTTCACCATCTGTTTTAGGTAGGTCAGATTTTTGTGGCTAAAAAAATTGATGCTGTCCCCATAAATGTAGTTCATATCGCATTGCACATATTTATAAATACAAGTGCGGTAGCACCAGCACATCGCCTGTGAAGAATGCAGGCAGGTTGTGATTAGAGGTGAGCCAGTGCCTGATTGTGGGTTAATTAGCCCTGCTAATAAACTGCCTGTAGCTTTGCTTAAGAAAAATAACATATTTCATCTTAGGTAGAACAATTACAGTGTGTACAAAATAGATGTGCTCGCCTCACGTGCATCCGAAATGCTTTCTTTCAGGGGACACACACACGCACACACACACACACACACACACACACACACACACACACACACACACACACACCCCATTCTCCTCTTTAAAACAAAAGCTCCAACTTCCAGGCGCCTCCTCTCTATTGGATTGCTAGGAGGATGAACTTCAAAGGGGGAGTAAGCAGCTTGCTAGTTCACTATCTGATGTTCCAGCTGCTGACCACTGGCAACAGAGCAAGCCAGTGTCGGGAGCTAGATTTCCAGCTAGGGGTTGCCAGATACAGGGCTCTATGGGATGCTAAATAATAGGATTCAGAAGAAACAGCTTGGTTGGAAGTAAGACAGAAGCTTGAGATATTGAGATCACAGGCCTTGGTGAAGAGGCCAGCAAGAAGAGAGAGCCTATGAAAAATGGGGAATTTTGCAAGTGTGGGAGGGCCAAGACAACATCATAAACACAGCAGCCAGATCCAGCACCAGGGCACATTTAGATACAATGTGTACAGGAACCTCTGATCAGCAAGGGATCTGGGGAACTCAGAATCCATCTCACTTTAAGAGGACAAGTATCCAACCCAAGTTCTCCCCAGATTCTCCAGCACCCTTCAAAGTAGCATTTTCTTCTAAAGATCCCAGGCAACCACAATGAATTAATTACAACTGGCAAATCTTCTTGACTTTCCTGGTCTAGCCTTGCCATTGCAGTTCAAGATAAGAGAAGTGAGAACCAAGATAAAGTCATGTAATTTTAGCACTTTCAGTGACCCTCAAAGAGATCTCATGGCTCTCCACTGCAAACCATGCAAAGTGACGCCCAGATATCTACAGGGCTTGGTTTCATCTGAGCTCATCCTCAAGTGAGTCACAGTAAACATTCCAGTGTGGAAAAGACACTATCCAAGAACTCAAGCAAAGCAAGTGGAATTGGAGTCACACTTGAAAGGAGAAAAATCTCGACATATAGCTCAGAGGGAGGAAAAGATCAGTGCCACCACTACATCTTCCCCTACTAAGAACTTTCTCTACAGGCCCTGAGCCAGGTGAGATGGAATGGCCACTAACGTCAATGCTATTCCAATGTCTTGGTGGCTGTGTCTTCACAGCCAGGGCTACTGTACAAAATACTGGTTCCTGGGTGACCTAAACAATGAAAATTCATTTTCTCAGAGTTTTAGTGGCCAGAGTCCAAAATCAAGGTGTCCACCCAGCTGATTTTCCCTATGACCTTTCAGCAATATTTCTGTGTTATTTTTATCCTAATCTCTTCTTATAATTCATTATAGCCCACCTTAAAGACAGTTTCTCATGTCAACTATCTCTTGAAACACCTTATATCCAAATATAGCCACACTAGAGGCTAAACCTTCAGTGTAAACCAACTGGGGGCAGGGCCTTAGAGAGGGGGATGACGATTTGGTCCATAACATAACAGCATCAGGTGAGAGCCTTAAAGCCTGGTGGGATATCATGGGGCACCATCTCCCATCCCCCTGCCCAGTACAGGGTTCCCTATCTACGATATGTCCAGGCCATTCCAGCCCTACCCAACCTCTACATCCTAACAAACCCAAGTGTGTGAATGAAAAACTAATAGCACATCCACATCGTTGTTTACCATAGCCCCACTGCAGTAAAGAGACTGTAGAGGTATGCCATCGAAGAGAACCATGGAAAGACGGAACACTGCTGGCCAAGAAGGATGAGGGGAATCATGGTCTGTGCCACTTGGGAGAGCTCTCCCCTCTGCCCTCTGTTAACAGAGCAGTTTATAGAAAGTCCCACCCATGTGGTTCCCTCATGGGTGCTGACGCAAGGTGAAGCTGGGCACCAGCCTTCATGACTCCAAGGAGCTCACTGACCTTGTGTCACCACATAGGTGGGTAACATGAGTTCCTAGGCAACATGGCACTAGCTCTTCCAGCCAGAGCTGTCAGCCTCTTGTAAGAATAACAAAATGGCTCCCGCAGGCAAGCCATAGGGGAGTCTTGGGAGTGCACACCTCTAATGTCAGCACTTAATAGGAGGAAGGGAGCTGAAGGGGTTTGCAACCCTATAAGAACAACATTACCAACCAACCAGAGCTCCCAGGGACTAAACCACCATCCAAAGAGTACACATGGACAGACCCATGGCTCCAGCTGCATATGTAGCAGAGGATGGCCTTGTTGGGCTCCAAAGGGAGGAGAAACCTTTAGTCCTGCCAAGGCTGGACCCGTTCACCCCACCCCCAGTGTAGGGGAATGTCAGGGCGGGGAGGCAGGAAGGAGTGGGTGGTTGGGTGGAAGAAAGGGGATAACATTTGAAATGTGAATAAAAAAAATATCCAATTTTAAGAAAAGAGGAAGAAGCAAAAGGATTGGGGCTCAAGGTCATCCGCAATAACAGAAAATGTGAGGCCAGCCTGAGCTAAACGCATCCAAACAAACAACCCACTGAAAACCAGCAACAACAGGAAAATAATCTGGGTTTTCAACAATTATCTGAAAGGAAAATTGACCCAGAACCCTATCAGGACACACCAGGCCCTTTGGAAAGCAGCATGTACAAAAGGCCTGCTGTAAACGTGTTCTGTAAGACACAGAGCTTTTCTTGGTAGCATTTTAATTCTTCTGGCAATGACCTGCCCCTTGACACCATTCATATTCTCTCTGGACTGCCCCCCACCCTATCCCATCTCCAAGGTTCTTGGCAGACAAGTTAACCAGCCACAGAGATCTCAGCTCTGCTTTGCAGAGGCCTGAGTGGGGCAGAAAGCCAAGGAGACCAAGGGGCCCCAGAAGCCAGGGCTTTGCCAGTCCTAGAAGCCCCGAGAGAGCCTGGCAGATGCTAACTGCACCCAATCTTCTCTTTTCCCCTAGAGCCCGGAACCCGGGACATGTGCAAAGCACGTCTGGGCTTCAGTGCAAAAATAAACCCAAGGCTGTCAAGCCCCAGCATATTAATGACAATTAATGACTCGCTCTAATCCTCCCCAGCTCTCCGTGGGCATCTGTGACATGCATTGAGCCGGACACCCCTCCCTACTCCCCCCACCTCCCGCAGACTCCATCCATATGCCAATCTGCTCTGGAATGCAGATCTGGGAGGGAAAGTTAAGGGAAGGAGATACCCACAACAAAAGGCCTGTCAGAGGGTAGCTAGAGAGGCCCAGCCCATCAGCCTTGGCAGAGAAGATCTTCCACCTGCTCTTCCCTGGGACCTGCAAGCCATGGGCAGCCGGCAGCTTCTCATAAGAGCCTCTGGGCTGGAAGCCGTAGCCAAGGAAACAGTTCTCAAACGTATACTCCTGCCTCTCAGCTCAGACTCTACTCAAAAGGCAGTCTTGTCTCATTTCTGTTATCCAGCCTCCCTGCCCAAGGCCTTAAGTCCATGGATGATTGGCAGCAGCTTCCAGCCCTGGGATGAAGCTACCCACCCGTTATCCCTTCTTCTGACCCGGGAGCTTCTTAGAGACAATAAGGCCTCCCCCCAAGGCATGTCTGCCCCAACCCCCAAATCGTGCAGCCCACTTCACAGCACGTCTGGTCATCCCACCTCCTCCTGCACACCGTAACTTGGGAGACCAAGTCGGCCCTCTTCCCCATTTGATTCTAATTGCCTGGCCACAGGTGCACAATAACGGTTGGCTCTGTGCCTGGCCAACTGGCCCACGTGGAAAGTGAGCCCCTCCTCCTCCCATGTACAAAGTGCCCTGCGAGTGTCAGCTCTCGTTCTTCCACATTGACTGTCTGTTCTGCCCTCCCACCACCCTGGGCCTTAGGTGCTGTTCTTAATCCCCTTATTTAGAGGCAGGAAAAAATGGAGTACCTATTACTGAAATAATTTGCCCAGGGCCTGAACCTCTGAGATGTTAAACCCAGCCGTCATCTGCCCTGTTCGATCTATCAGGTTCATTCAGACCAGACAAGTGTCCTTGTGGACACTGGACCACAGCGTTTGCCCCAAGGACAGCCAACTGGCCTCTGAAGCAATCCTTGAGACTGAATATCTATCATTCTCCCATTTTACAGATGGGAAACTGAAGCTTAGAAGGGACTGGGCAAATTTCTCTGCAACGCAGGGCAGGGCTGGGGCTGAGTAAACTGTCAAAGCTTAATTTGCATGCTTTTTATTAGGTCAAAGTGAGAGAAGCAGGTGCCAGAAACCCGAAAGGAGCCTTGGGAGAGGTACCCAAGGTCCTTTTGGAGAACTGGCCTGGAGATTCAGGCTTAGTGTCATGTCTCGGAGGAAGAGGGGCTGCTGCTGAGGCAAGAGGCAGTCTAGATCACTGAAAGTCTAAGGCTAGGTAGGTGCCTGGGTAGCTCTAACTCAGCTCCCACGTTTGTAACCTCCCCAGACAAGGAATGCAGAATCTCAGTTAGTGTCTCCCTAAGCTTAATGGTATAACGAGCAAGAAGATAAATTCTTCCGAGATAACACGCTTCCTTTTACTGCCAGCTCCATTTGTGATGAAAACTTTATACATCACACACACACACACACACACACACACACACACACACACACACACACACACACACACACGCATACCAAGATAGCCCTGAAACCAAATGCTTCAAAATCTCTCTAATTGGGCTCTCCTCTCCTCTCCCCTCCCTCCCTCCTCCCCCTCCCTCTCCCTCCCTCTCCCTCTCCCTCTCCCCTCCCTCTCCCTCTCCCTCTCCCTCTCCCTCTCCCTCTCTGTCTCTCTCGCTAATTGGGATCTTAGCTAGGGTGGGAATGAGAGATTTTTGTAACCATTACAGGAACACACAATGAGGAAATGTCAGCTTCTCAGTCCTATATGGAGAATGTATTACTATGTCCTGAAATTATACTGATTCCAGACAGAAAGTCTTACCTGGAAAAGAAATCTTCCTCCCAGAGCCCCCAGCTGGTATTAGTAAAAAGAAGTAGGGTGCTGTCATAGATTCAAGGAGAAATACCACGCACCCCTTTAAAAGAACAACTACCCTGTTGTTGTTCAGGTCGACCGTTACATACCCTTCCCATCGGCCTCTGCGGGGCTTATGTTGCACATGGCATATCCAGGCAGACCGTGAGAGGAGCCTGCCTGCTCCCTGCTGTATGTTCAACAGACTCCACTAAGGCTGCCTTTGGGCTTTCCACCCCACCCCTCCTCAACTCTGTAGGCCTGAGGGTGGCTCCCAGGGGACCCAACCTAAGATGCACCTTTAGTGCTGGCCCAAGCCTCAGGCAAATTCCATGCCAGCTGCATGTCTTTCAGAAGGAGGTTGCTGTTTTCGAAGAAATCAATAATACCTACCTCTGCCCCCAAGGCAACAGCATGCACCTCAAGTTTTCTGATAGAAAAAGATGGCTGCAAGACTGCCCCTTCTGACCCATCTACAGGACAGCGGGCCAGGCATGTCTGAGCAGGCCCAGGACAGACATAAACATGTGTCTGCCAAGTTATTAAATCAAATCTTGCACTAGGGTCTTTTAGTGCCCGCATGTGCACACACAGGTATACACATGCAAAGACCCTTGCACACAAACAAATGCACACACGCTCTCACTGACCCTGCACACACATGTACACACAAACATGCACACACAAGGAAACATGTCCACATCCATCTACATGCGTAAGTGCAGACACACGCATACACCTAAGTGTGCAAGTGCACATATAGATACGCCACATATATGTGCACACTCACATGTACATAAATAGCTCTCTCCAGTCCCTTGGCCAGTTGACCCAGACTGGCTAGCCTCTCTGCAGGTCACTCGATGACACCCCCATCATGATTCACAACATTCAGCTTTCCTCATTCCAGCCTTTCACTCTTCAGAGCTGTGGTAGTGCTCTGCCCTCTCTCGCCTTCGTGGGCCTCTCACCTCAGAGTAATTTCTCTCAGCAATCAGACCTTCCCCCGTCTGGTCTTAGTAAGTTCTTCCAGCTGCAGCTCCAGCAGCTCCCCCAGGATCCCTAGGCAGCTGCTCTCCTGTGCCCTGCCCACACACACACCCACATGCCTCCTCCATTCAAGTTTACTCACCCTGCATCCTTTACCCTGGTTGTCGCGCCCCGCCCCCATCTCTGCCTGTCAAATCTCACCTTGCCTTCAAAGCCCAGCTCAGGTGTTGCCTCCTCCACAAAGCTGCCCACACAATGGCAGGCAAGAGCGGACATTTTCAGACAGCCACCTTGATGCAGTCTTTGTGGTGAAACTGAGTAGCCTCATCCACCCTCAACCTGGGGTGTGTGTGGGGGGGGGGGGAGAATCTCACATCCTACCTTATTACAACTCCCACCCCATCCCCGATTCTCACGGAGGGGTGAGACTTGTCCCGGGGATGGTTGGGCAGATGGGATGACGTGATCTGGTTTATATACCTGTTAGCTTAAAAATAGCCGAGAGTGGAGTGGCTTGCCTTTTCAGGGTGTCAGAATGTCTCAGAACCGCTGAACTCACTGCATCAAAATCTCCCGTTTTTTTACCTGCCCTATGGCAGGTCCTGCAAATGCTTGCTGAACCCAGACAAATGAGTGACCAACTGTCTCACAGCCCACACAGTTTGCTGCTGGGCTCACCGGGAGGTGATGCATGGAATTCTTTACTGTACCTCCCTCCGGGCTGCACCCCCTGCCCTCTCAGCACCTTTCCATCTTGGGACGCTGTAAAGGGAAGGGAGTTATAAGAAGCCTGCAAGTGACCCAACCACACCCATCCACAGCCACTCCCTGAGGGCTTTCTGCTCTGCTGGATGCTGACACCCGGGCCTGGCCTTTCTCCAAGCCTCTGATGACGCTGTATTCCCGGCTCAGTTCCTCCATACTTTGACTTCCTTCGACCCAGAGCCAAGCATGCTCTCCTAGAACCTCAGCGACAGGACTAGGACTCTGCTCCCAATAGCCCAGACCTGTCTTATGCTATCTGCCCATGTCACTCCATGTGACTCATTACCAGAGACTGCTGTCAATCTCTTCTGCCAGACTCTCGTCAAACCTCTGTCCTCTTAGCACTCGCCTATTCTGGGGAACACGGTATAACGGTATAACGTATAACAGTGGTATAGCCATAGGCTGGATTCTGAGTCAGAAAATAAAAACAGTGTGTAGGAAGAAGTCTGTACTTTACATCGAGGCCAGGTCCTCCTGGACAGATCTTCCTCTCCCCTCTCTTTTCCTCTCTGGCCCTTCCCCCTCTCTTTCATGCCCACCTCCCAGTCTTCCTCAGTCCCTCTTCCCTTTCCTCCCTGTCTTCTCCTCCCCTATTCCTCTGTCTCTTTTTTTCCCCCTCTTCATCACCATTAATGAAAACGGGGTTTCAGGCAGCTCTGTCTAATCTGGTAGCTACTGGCCACAGCAGTTACTTAAATCTAAATTACTTAGGATAAAAGAGAACTTAAAATTCAGTGCTAGTTGTACTAGTCACGGTTTCAGAGCCTAATGACCGAAGGCCAGATACAGAACAGAGAGGGCTCCTCCCTCCCAGACTGTGGGGAACAAAGTGTGAGCAAAAAAAAAAAAAAAAAAGGCCTCTAATTGGATTAAACTGCTGAGATTCCGAGGTCACTGATGAGTGACTAGGACACCCTGACACCAGGCACTTAACTGACCCAAACACTTGAGACACAGTGCTGGCTGCTGTATCTTGCCCACCGTGCCCCATTCTGGACCTCAGATGGTAGGACTAAAGGCCGTATTTCTGTTTCTATCTTTTTTAAGCTAGGGCCCTGTGCTTATTAGGCAAGCACGGCTGGGCTGAACCCCCTAACTCTCTGCCTCTCTTCTGGACTTCCTCGCTGGGTATAGGTCAGTGACTCTAAACAAACTCCCTGGAAGCTGTGTATCTCCCAAGCCCCTCTTGCCAAAACCCACACTCCCTCTCTTTTCATTTCCTGATCAACTTTCCTTAAGGAGGCTCCTCTTTTTATGGCTAAGTAGAGAGAATAAATGGAGTACTGTGTTATTTTATAAGTCCAGGTTCTGCTGAGAAACAGAACCGATAAGGTACATGCTTATTTTTTTTTTCTTTTAAGGAATCGACTCCCACAGTTATGGAGAATGACAAGTGCCCAGGACATCATCCAGCGGTCTGAAAGTCCAGAAAATTTGATAGGATAGCTCTCATCCAAGTTCAAGTGTGTGAGACCCGTAAGAGCCAATGGTGTTATTCCGATTGAAAGGCCAGAAGGCTGGAGATTCGATTCAAAGCATTAGGCAGGGCAAACTAGCACCCCACTGGAGGCACCTGGTCAGGAACACCCTCTGCTTCTGAAAGGGTGAGCCTGCTGTCTCCGGCCTCCAAACGAATGGTTAAGGCCCACCTACATGTGAGAGGGCCATCGGCTCTGCTGAGTCCACCACTGATTTCAATGTTACTCTTAGAGCTGGACAAGGTGGTGCGTGCCTGTAATTCCAGCCTTTGGAAGACTGGGGAAGGAAGAGTATGAGTTCGAGGCTACCTGGGCCACAAAGAGGATTCGAAGTTAGCCCAGGTAACTTAGCAAGAGCCTGTATCAAATGAGTAAGTGAATAAATAACAAATAAAATTAGTCTCCTACAGAAACGCCCCCCACATACACAAAACTCAGATTATTATTTGACAGGCACTTCATAGCCGGCCAGATTGAAATATAAAATTAACCATCACATTTGCCATAAATAGAAGATAAATACAACAGAAACTGGATGCGTTAGGAAGTCCAGGTTCTGAGCTTTGCTCTGCTACTGCTCCTGTGCTTGACGGGGGATGAGGCATCCTGGGGGCGGGCAGGGAGGCTTAAAGTGAGTTGATTTCACATGGACACTTGGAGATAACCAGGCACAGTGACACAAGCCTGCAGTTCTAGCACTGAGAGCGCTGAGGCTGGAGAATTGGGAGTCAAAGGCCAGCTTGGGTTATGTAGGGAGGGAGGCCCTGCCTAAAAGAGAGAGAAGGTGGAAATAAAAGGAAACCAGAAGAGACTCCAAAGGAGATCTTTCCTAACCAATTCCAGACTCATCTCTTCACAGAATAGCCAGCCTCTAGCTAGGCCTGGTGGTCATAGGTGTAATTCATGGCCACTTGGTAGAGGTAGGGGGTGTCTCTAAACCATGGGATCTCTGGAGGCTGACCCAGCTCCCAGAGTTTTACCCAGGAGCCCCTTAATAAATGGCAACTGCGGAAAAGTGTGGCTGGAGCCCTGCTCCGACCCAGCTGGCAGTTTTGGTCAGGAGCAAAGCATCATGACAGAGGCTGTGGAACTGAAACGTTAAACCACACTCAGAGTTCCATCTGCCCAAAGACTGCTGTGGCACTTAAGGGCAGGACTACATCTGAAGGAATTAAAACATTCAATAGCTCCAGGGCCAGAGCAGGGCATTCTGAGGCTCCAAACTATTTTCCACATCATCCACAACACCAGAGTGTATGTGCAAAGAGAGAACATTGGGCATTTGTATCTAAACAGAAATTAAAGCTGCAAGTAAGCAAAACATGCTGTATTAAAGGGGAAGAAAAGAGCGAGAGAGAAAGGGGAGAAAGGAGGCAAAGGAGAAATGGAAATGGGGAAGAAAGAGAAGAGGGAAGAAGGAGGACAGAAATGGCCTGCTTGCAACTGGGCCATGGCCCTCCCTTGTGGGACACCCATCAGTGAGTTTACCCTCAAAAAAACATCATGTTCGATCATGTTCAACCTCTTTCTCAGACTATTTTGGGGGGGTTATTTATATCTAAATCTAGTCTCCCTAAGAATGCCCACCATCTATGAGTCCTGCAGGAAAAACTAATGAAAACCATTTTCCTACACAGGGATTATTCAAGGCTATCCTCAGGTAGGAGTCTCAAATGTCACCTACAACTCTGTGGTCTGGGGACGAGATTCTTCTAAGTAATACAAGACTTCAGGGCCAGACGAATACCTCAGCCAGGAAAGTACTGGCCATCACTGCCTGGAAACAAAAAGGCAGGGCATGGAGCCACACCCTTGTAATTCTCTCACTGAGGAGGCTGAGACAGGAGGATGCGGAGGCTTGCTGGTCAGCCAGCCATCTTTAAAAACAAGTGAATGGAGCCTAAGAAGTTACACCATCTGAAATGAACCTCTGGTCCCCACATGAACATGCATAAACATACACCCTGCATGCGCGTGCGCACACACGCACACACACACACACACACACACACACACACACACACACAGAGGTATCTAGGACCCCAGGTACCATGCCCAATTTAAAGTAAAAAAAAAAAAATGAATATCCTATAATTCTTGCAACAGATGTACTAACTGGCCTGCAGCAGCCTGCACCCAAGGCTACATTGTTTTTCTGCTCTCTTCTCCCCATAACATGAGCCCCTTACAATGAGGAGCCACAGGGTCCGTCTCATCTAACATTTCTTTTACTATCCCCAATCCCTGGCACATATTAAAAGGTATCTGATAAATAAATGAGCAACCGAACTCGTGGAACAAACACATGGGCTACTCCCCTGCCTTAATTGCACGCTGTACTACGAAAGTCTGTGACTAATCAAACTGTGGAGGCAAACCCATTCGTTGTGAATGCGGATCCTTTAGAAGGAAAAAGTTACGCAAAGCAAGCTGTAGGCCAATCCGAGGCTGGATTGAAGCTGGATCCTTTGACAGGGCGCAGGCACATTTCTCCCTACACCAAGCCTAAAACACTCCAGGCTTCCGGGAAACGTGTCCAGTTCCTACAGCAACGTTCCTGAGAAAGTCTGGAGTCCCAGGGTCCGTGTTAAAATGCAGATTTTCTGGGTCACAACCTACACACAGGAAGTCTGAGTATCTGAAACTCAGATACATCTCTTGGAAGTTCTTTGGGCCGTTCTTCAGCATGTTTGACTCTCATAGTGTTAAGGGTTTCTGGATAAATCCTATTCTGGCCACCTGACCCGGGGCTGGGATGAGCTCAAAGCAGCTCTCCACTGTCCACGCTCCAGCTGTGAGCGCTCATCCCTCACCTGGGACCCATAAACACTGTGTTAGAGAGAAGACAGAGTGAGACCCCAGTGTAAATCACGCCCTTCTACCCCGTTCCCCACTCCCGCCTCTCCTTAAGGAAGGCCCAGCCCTAGGGACTGCTCACCGGCCATTTCAATAAACTCCAACTGGCCTTTTATCAGATGGTCCAGTCAATTAGAACTTCATCAGGAATCAATTTGTGAGGCCCAGCTGAGATGTAACTATAGATCAGGCCGACGGCAACTGATTACCCCACTAATGGAATATTCCATTGATTAATTGAGTATTTAAATCTTTCGGAACGTGGCTGTGCTGGCTGCCATGGTGGCTGCCTAAAGGGAGCAGGAGAGTGTTCCAGTCAGAGATGAAGCTTCTAGTTCTCTCTTCAACCCACAGCTTTCATCAGAAGAGCAGGTCTGCCTGGCACTCGAAAGAGCAGGAGCCTTGTGAAATCCTCAATAACCCCTGCCACTGTCATGGGCTAAGCTGATCAGGGAACACCCCACAAGGCTGCTTGTTGAGCATCTCAAACGTTCTCTCCTCCTGGAATCACCTGGAGCCCCATTGAAGCAGAGCCCCCTTCAGCCTTCCTTCCCACCAGCCTGAAGCTTCAGGTCTAGAGGAAGCCTGAGAATTTACATTCCTAGCATGGGTGTGTTATAAAATGTTAAAACATACTTTATCAGTGTCAGGACAGTATTGACAGCAGTTGTAACTTGTGTATATGAGCTCTATCATTGGAGCCTGGGACCTAGACCTGGCATCTTATCAAGATCCTTGATTAAGACGGAGCCTTGTTTCCAGGTTCCATTCTGTCTCCAGCTCTCCTAATGTGTAACTATGGATAACTAAACTAGCTTCCTCAGGCCGTGGGACCCTCAGTCTTATAAGGGACTCTCACTCCCACATCATAGATAGGCTTGTGGTAAGAATGATCGTAAAATGCTTAACTCAAGTTGGCACGTAGTAAAACTGGAAGCTATTACTATCATTACCCTGATACCCAATACCTAGTAAGGTCTCAGAAGTCAGGCTCCCTTTGGGGAAAAGGGCAATGTGATTGTTATTTGCTGAGGAGGAGATGTGTCTGTTCAAGGGTTCAGCAGGGATGTGAGGAAGCTCCTGGCTCCCTGTGCCTATATTTTAAATTACACTGTGTGTGTGTTTGTGTGTGTGTGTGTGTGTGTGTGTGTGTGTGTGTCCCTGTGCCTGCATTTTAAATTACATTGTGTGTGTCTGTGTCTTTGTGTCTCTGTCTCTGTCTCTGTCTCTGTCTCTGTCTCTCTCTCTCTCTCTCTCTCTCTCTCTCTCTCTCTCTTTCTCTCTCTCTCTGTGTGTGTGTGTGTGTGTCCCTGTGCCTATATTTTGAATTACACTGTGTGTATGTCTGTGTGTATATGTGTGTGTATGTGTCTATGTGTGTCTGTGTGTATTATGTGTATGTGTATGTGTGTGTGTCTGTGTGTCTGTGTGTGTGTGTCTGTGTCTATGGATATAGGTCAAACGATAATTTTCAGGAAACAGTTCTCTCATACTACAATGCGGATGGATCCCAGGGACTGAACTTAAGTTGTCAGGCTTGGTGGCAAGCACCTCCACCCACTGCCTCCCTGGATCTCACATATTTTCTGAGTCTTCCCCATAGGGTGGCTATGAAGGTTATAATGTGCTGACTTCCAGAAGCCAGAACCAATTCCCCCCTAGTGGTTAGTAGATGATGAGAAACAAGCCAAGGGACTCGGACTGTGTAAAGGCGCTGTGATAGGCTATGTACTCTTTACCATGGCCTTGCTGATTATTTAATAAAACTTAGATTATCTTAGGACTGAGAGCTCTCGTTTCATTTTTCAGATTTGAAAACTGAGTCCCAGAACAGGAAAACTATTAGTTCTAGACAGTCAACTGATAGCTACCGTAGAGCCCAGGTTGGCCTAACTGCACAGTGCAGTCACTCTCTACCACAGCCTGGCTGCAGGCGAGTTCGAAGCTAACACTGCTGTCATAGAACACAGTCAAGCAGAGATGTAAACACACACACACAGAGAGAGAGAGAGAGAGAGAGAGAGAGAGAGAGAGAGAGAGAGAGAGAGAGAGAGACTGAGGACTGGGGGGGGTGAGGCATCTGTATTCAAAGCACACTGGGGTAAGTTATTATAATGGCTCAGCACTCAGCCTGTCCCCTGGGAACTCTCTAAAGAGAGGGTCCACGGTATAGAGCCCACTCTTTCCTCTGACAAACAGATTGTTTCACTGGCCCTTAACTTTTCACGTGAATGACCTAACAAAACACAGAGAAGGACAGTGGGTCTCGAATTATTTTAGCCTGTAAACCACTCAAAACAGGAGAGAAGATTCCATAAGCCCCACTGTGGCATGGCTCTTGAAAAAGAAAATCACCCCAGAATTAATCACAAGGTTGGCACAGCTTTAGATGCACGCCATCTATCAAGTCTGATTTTCTAAACCCGCTAGAGGTTAATTATTCTTCCACACGGCACCAAACTGGACCCACTATCATCTTATAAAAATTGGTCTCAAGAAAGATAAACTCATCAAAATATAAAGACCTCTCATGGCTCCGCTTTCAAACCTCCAAGCTCGTCAAGCCTGTCCTAATGACTTCAGTCCAGATTTTGGAAATAAAACAAAACAACAACTACGAAAAACACATTAGAGTTGGTTGAGTGTGTCTGCCTTCAACTTGCATGAGAACACTTACACATATTTAAGGGCCTCTGTGAAATCAATCCATGTATTATTTAGCCATCCAGGATGCAGTAAAATGGGAGTCCACAGGGATGGTTCTAAGCAGACTCTTTTAATGAACAGTTGGCAACTTGGGAAGTCACCTACCCCATCTTGGCCTTCATGTCTTCAGTTCTGATGCTGTGATTCCAAAAGAAGCTCTCTCCACTTGACACGAGGGCAATACGGGCATCTGTCCACGCCAAGGGTCTTTCCACAAGGGTAACTTGAGCCCAGCAGATGAAGCACAGTGCAGGCAACTTTTCGTAGCCAGGTGGAGGGAAGTCAGGGATGGCATAAAATATTCAAAAGGCAGAGATCAAAAGTTAGCCCCGGTGTCAGGCCACACCTCAGCTAAGCCTTTGCAGACTTCCGCTGGGTCCTGTGTGGGTTCTGAACTCTGCCAACTATAGCTTCATCCTAGCTGGAACCTAAGCCAAAAGGAGCCAGCCAACAGCCGATTCAGACGAAGGGAGTATATAGGTGATTTCAAACTCTAACAGTACCTTCTAGATGAGCGTGAGGCTACTCTGTGATCACTTTTTAAGAAAATAATCCTGTAACACCTCACCACCCCCCCTGACCTGCACCCAGGAGTCACTGTAGGTCCTAATTCTTAGGTGTTGGAGCCCATGCCAACTCTCTTCAAGAACTGAGCTAATCCTACAAGCTACTCCTTCTGAGTCCCCACTTCACTGCAAGAAAATGGCAACACAAACCCTAAGGAATGCAGTTTGCCTTTCCCAGCAGCACGCGGGACTGTACTTTTGACAGTGGGTGGAAGGGTGAGTATAGCCACAGTGATGGTTTCCATCTGCATATAGTAGAGCTCCTGATAAAACTTAGCTGAGAGCATCACTAGCCACTTCTGCCATTTCAATGTCTCCATCAAAACTCGGGGAAATGTGGTCATCGCAGTGGGCATTTGTAGGGTGGAAGCTTAATCCACCCATGATAGTGGAGGATGGACCCTTTAGGCAGTGACTAACATTTAATGAAACTGCAATGACACAGCCCTAATCCAATGGAATCGTGGCTTTACATAAAGAGCAGAGAGCTGAACAAGGACATGTGCCTCGGCACTACCTTGCAAATCTTAAAAGTCCCATCATCAGGAAGGTGATGCAGAGGATCTAAGATGCAGATCCTCTACTTTGGACTTCCCAGCCTCCATAACTGTTGTGAATAATTTCTTTCCTTGATAAATTAACTAGTTTGTACCGTTCACTTAGGGGGCCAAAATATAGTCTAAGCTGAGGACCACACACAGTGGTTTGACAGTGTTACCAAGCAACCAGGCTCCTCTTTCCCCTGACTACTCTCTCCCCATCAGTTTTCTTTTTTCTTTGTTTAAATCTGT
The DNA here is from genome assembly GCF_011064425.1 of Rattus rattus. Taxonomy (NCBI): domain Eukaryota; kingdom Metazoa; phylum Chordata; class Mammalia; order Rodentia; family Muridae; genus Rattus; species Rattus rattus. The sequence continues at coordinate 121,699,626 of NC_046155.1, forward strand.
AATTCATTTATTCTAAAAGATCTCAGAGACTTAGTTCTGTGATATACAGGTGAATTAGAACCTTACTTAATACACAGAAAAAAAAAAGCTTCTGCTAAACATTGACTACACTTAAAAATATCTGAAGAGCAACAATTTGGTTAATTATCAACCAAAGTCAAAACCATATTAGCTGGTGACATATAGTAAAAACAATGGCCAAGGGTTTATATGTATTTTATCCTGGATATCAAAGATAATACTTTGACCTAATAAATAGTTATATTTGAGGAAATGTGGTAGTGAGATGCTTTAATAAAGTAAAAGACCATTGAACTCAGACTCAGAGGGTAAGGGCCTAGTTCTTCTACTGCTGCACATTGAAAGGAGCTGCCATGGGCTACCTAAATGTTTTGTTCTGCATTATTATCTACAAATGAATGCAAAGGCTGCTGCCTTGTAAAGATACATTGTTCCAATAAAATGAGAAAATATGTATAATTGTTTTCAATCTAGAACAGTGGTTCTCAGCCTTCCTAATTCTGTGACCCTTTAATACATCAGTTTTCTTAAGGCCTCTCTTCCTGGTTCCCAAGATGACTCCTGGTATTTGTCCTCACACAGCCGTATTCAATCTAAGACGAAGGCATGTTCTCCTTAATGGTGACTTTTTAAGTCCAAGGGCAAACCTTGCTCAACACTGCCATTGTCCTACATATTTCCCTACTGGCAAAGGCTAGATCTTTTTGTCAGTAAGAGACTCTGGGAAGATGGGTTTAGGGTCCACAAGGAAAGATTTGAGGTACAAAGATGTCTGTTGGGTGGACCTCTAGCAATGTCTGTCATACCTGGTAAAAATAGATATTTACCAATATAAAATTTACCAATACCAGAATACTTCTTGAATGAGTTTAGAGTTTGGCGATTATATAAAAATTAAAAGCAAATTCTGATATGTAACATGATAGGCTACCCAGGCAACAAAATTTAGCCCTATCACAGGCAGGTATGGCAGACTCAGAGTGATGCAGATCACGGCAGCAGCCTGTACAGAGGTGGCCCGGAGGACACCATCCATACAAGACACAATGATGTCACCATGAAGGATGCACTCCCAAGCTCACCAGCGAATCATGTAAGAAGAGCTTCTCTCCGGGGCAAACAGGTCTCTGTGGAATATTTGATGCTGCCTCGGGTCTCTGAGATTTCTCTTAAGATCCTTGCCCTGCCACCACCCAGCACCTAACCCTTATTCTCATCTCCCTGTGCAAAGTAGGGAAAAATAAATGACCCTGAGTCCAACGTCTCAAGCCTCATGAATCAACGCTAGTCAGCAAGAAGCAGCAGCCGCTTTCACATCCTTCTTTCTCCACCCCTTTCTTCTGCTTTTGGTTCTTTTAAGGTACGGGTCACAAATAAGACAAGCATAAAAACCAGCAGGAGGCAGATAGGAGCCGGTGAGTAAAGAGAAAAGTGAGGTTCTCTAGTGAGAGCTCCTGACCATCAGCAAGGGACAGGTAGACAAATTACTCTCCTGCTGCTGTCGATGTCTGAGGAAGCCAAACAAGAAATCACAAGTTTAGTCAGAGAGGGCCTGTTAGCCTGCTCTGTCCCTCATACCAGGGGGTGTGAGTGGATTGTGGTGTGGCTAGGGGAGAGGGACAGGCTCCTGTAGACCAGTAAGTACGGACCCTGAACCCTGATAGTCATGGCTTTCTCCTGGTGATGTTTTAAGTTCCCTGCTCTGGAAGAGAGTTTTGAAAAGTAACGTGAAGTGGGGCTGAATACCAGTGTTTTAGGGTGTGTGGTGTGCTGTGGTGTGGTGTGCTGTGGTGTGGTGTGGTGTGGTGTGGTGTGGTGTGGTGTGGTGTGGTGTGGTGTGGTGTGGTGTGGTGTGGTGTGGTGTGGTGTGCTGTGGTGTGGTGTGGTGTGCTGTGGTGTGGTGTGGTGTGCTGTGGTGTGCTGTGGTGTGCTGTGGTGTGGTGTGGTGGTGGTGGTGATGGTGGTGGTGATAGTGATGGTGATGTTGGGGGTGGTGGTAGTGGTGATGATGGGGGGGAGGATACCAGTACATGTGCGAGCCCACATATTCTAACATGGCTTGATAGAACAGATCATATCACACCACAGAGCCAATCCTAGACAACCCATTAATACAACTGCTGTTGCAGAAAGCCACAGTTGCCCGAGTTACCTGAGGAAGCACTCGGGGTCAGAACTGGGATCACAGCCCCTTTGGCACCTGCTATATTTGATTTGGTTCTCTCAAGTTACCAGCCCTGCAACTTCAGCATCCCCCATTTCCTCCAGATGCACTGGAGGGAGCCACACGGAGCTTTCCCAGCCACAGGCTCCCATACAAGCCACGAACTACATCAACGTGATGCGTACAGTCCCCCCAGGTCTCTGACTTCTGAGCAGTGAATGCCACTGCTTCTTTTCGACAAAGAGACACCAAGTAACTGACAGAACACAGAACTGGTATCTCACTTTCATGACTTAAAACTTTTGCCTGGGAAGAGGTTCCCCATTTTCCTTGGGCTGAGGACGGTGGTTCTCGGGGCACCCAAGGGTAATCGAAGACAGCTGCTTTACCCACATGTATCTGGGACATTTTTGTAGCATGAGAAGCACACATCTTCCACAGCAACCACTTGGGGTTTTCAGTTGCTAACCCCATCCTCCAGGGCAACAGAAGTCTGGGCAAGGCAAGAAAGGCTGTTCCTATGTCGTATCGCAAGCTCTTTGGGTTAATAAATCCCAACCCCACTTCTTTCTCCCTAGCTTATTCCTCTTTTCTTCCCCAAAGAGCACAATAAGAACAGTTAATGTTAGAATGGAAATCCCTGGCTTGTATACAGAGACACCATACAGAAAGGTTAAAAATGGCGAGGAAGCATTATCCTCAGCATGCTTATGTTTCAGCCTTGTGTTTGAAACACTAGGAGACCACGGGGCTCTCCCCTGATGGCATCACGTGTGGGCAGCTATTTCAGGTGGGCGATGTATATGGCAGTTCCTGGGTGTCCTTGGCTCGAGTTGTATACAAACCACAAAGGACAAAACCCTGTTAAGTCTGCAAAGCTGGAAGATGCCTTTTGTTTCTACGGAGAACAACAGCTCTCTTTGCTGTCTGAGGAACGTGATGGTAATTCCACCCTCAAAAAGAAAGAAAACCTCGAGAATTCGTGAGTCAACATAAGCAGAAAGCTACAGAGAAGTCCAGAGGAAATTCAGTTAAAAAGTGCCTCTAGCTCCCTTTGGGACAAAGAATGATTTTTTTTTTCTGTATCAAAATGCCCTGCTGGGAATTAGGCTCATGTGTTTCCATTCCTAGTGAGTAAAGTAGTGGAAAGACTGCCCAAGAGGACCTAGAACATGAATCGCAGAAGACATGTGTCAATCAGTTTCCCGTTGCTGTTACAAAGTATTTGAGAAGCTCAGCTTCAGAAAAGGGGAAAGTTTAGTTTGGCTTACAGTACTGTAGCTATCAGTCCACAGTCAGTTGAACACCCCACCCCCATTGCTCTTCACCTTGTAGTGAGGCAATGCAATGAGGCTGGGAGCACATAGGGGAGCAAATCCTCACCTCATGGCTGAGACACGAACGAAAGAGAAAGAGGGCAGTGTCTCACAATCTCCTTCGAGAACACAGTCCCAATGACCCCACACCTCCCACTGAGCTCTGTCTCTGAAAGATTCTACCTCTTTCAATAAGCCACGCTGAGGACGAAGCCTCTAACACACTGGCCTTTGAGGAACATTCCAGATCCAGTTGTAGTAATTAACAAGCCCATAGTCAATAGCATAGAACCTCATAACGCAGAGAAATCTTTCCTCGGAGAGGATGGGCACAGACCGTCCTTGATCATTTCAAAAATAAACCACCAAAGACCTTTTCTGCTTTGAGAGACCGAAGCCCTTTCTTAAGTATGGACCCTGACCCCAGACACATTACAGAATTGGAGGTTATGAAGAATTTGGCAACGGCAGAGACTCTCTGAGCATCAACAACCAAAGAGAATAATCCAAGCTCAAACACATAACACATCTGAGAGGCTTCCAGCAGCCCTCACGCATACTACAGCACGTGACTTCACTACTGTTTGGTTTTGAACACACATCATACACTCCTCACACTATACAAGTCACCATGCCACTCAGCACCAATGAATACTCAGCTCAGCTTTGAGATATCATACAATGGGCTGGGGAGATGGCTCAGTGGTTTAGAGCACTGACTGCTCTTCCAGAGGTCCTGAGTTCAAATCCCAGCAACCACATGGTGGCTCACAACCATCTGTAATGGAATCCAATGTCCTCTTCTGCCATGTCTGAAGACAGCAACAATGTATTAATGTACATAAAATAAATCTTTTTTTAAAAAAGCTATCATGTGCTACATGTTTTTATTATACTGAGAAATTTTCTGATCTTAGAGAAGCACAATGATTTAATTATGGGAAACAATGTCTTTTCATATTTTCCAACCATCATCTCTCAGTATTTAAGTATCAAATCAGTATATCTTTGATTATATTGTACTAGGATGTTTTATTGTACAGACTGCTACTGACTTCAGTTTCATTCTTTTAAAAAAAAATCATCCACTGAATTTTGGCTTACGATTAGAATAGAATTTCCAATAATCTCTAAACTGGATCTAAATATATCATTTTGTACTATGTATTTATGTAAAGTAGTGCTCTCAGCATCGATGACTATAAAAAAAATCAAACTTGATCATTAAAAAAAAAACCCTCAAAGATGCTCTATAGCCAGCACCATGGAAAATTCAACCAAGATTCAATTCTTTATGCACAAATAAACAATTTGTTCCTATTTCCAAGTGGTAAAATACATGCACATCAAATGTTTTTAAAATAATTTTATTTGTGATTTACAATCAGTAAATGTCTTATTTCTATGCCTGATTTATATGGCTCTATGCCCTGGGTCACACAATGACTTCTCACACATAAAGGGGTCTCAAGTGTTGATAGTTTAAGAAATCTTGATCTATAGAAAGGGGTACACAAGTGTGCTTATAACTGGGTTCTAAAGTTCTAGAAATGGTATTTTCCTGACCTAGTCCCACCCCAATGCGACTGGACAGGCGAGAGGACGTGTCCAGAGGTCATCCTCGGATGCAACTTCCTTGCATATGAATTATGAATGCGGTTGCAGAGAGTGATGGAGAGATAGATGTCAGATTACATTGCAGACAGTGCCTGTCACCCCTGAGAACCTGTCTCCTCTGCTCTGGGCTCCCACTGTCCTGTTCATATTTATGACGGTGCATGGTGCAGTGTGCCTTGTATTTGCTCAGGTTGTTTTAGCACCGTCTTGTCTCTCCTTTACAGGATGAGTCCTTGAGGGTGTGGTCTGTACCCTATTGATGCTCACTGCCCTGCACAGCATCTCCAGGGTCCTCAGGTAACAAGGGTGCTTTGTTCTGTGTATTAATTTCTTACCATTTCTCATTGTTGTGACACAATGTGCAACAAAAGCAGCATAAATAAAGAAGGATTTGCTTTGGCTGACAGTTTGAGAGTGCAGTCCATCATGGTAGGGAAGGCAAGGCATCAGGAGCTTGTGCTGCCTTGCGTCTGTTACCAGGAGGCAGAGAGAGATGAATTTTGGTCCTCAGTTCACTCTCTCATTTTCATTTATTCAGGGACTCCAACCCATGAGATGGTGTCACCTACGTTTGATATGCTTACCACCTTGGTTAATCTAGCAATGACCTCATAGACATGCCAGGAGGAAATCTTGTCAAATTAACAGATTAGCTAATATGGCATGGATATTGGTTAGTAATCTTGGTTGGCTTAAATTGGGATGCTTAGATGATCCAACAGATGTCCAGTATGAAAGTTGGAACAAGGCCTGGGAGGGTTAGCTGAAGGCCAGTGTGTATCCAGATGTAGCAAATACATCAATGACTTCATCCGAGTCTAGAATCTGGTCCTCAAACTGAGAGGCTCAGAAACTCAATGTTAAGACTCTCAGAATCAGAATTTCACTTAGAGACAACTTACATCAATTGAGTTCTTCTGGTGGATATTCAAACTAGACTCACTGGTTTGACTGAAAACCTTAAAAGCTCAATGGTTCGAGAAATTAGATGTCTGAGTCTATCTATCTAGAGCAAGCTTATTTGGTCAAGATCCTTTCCACTTGCATTTAAACAAACTCAAGTATCTCCCTCAACTACAAAAGGAACAAACAATGCTCCAAGACCCTTAGACCTGGCATCAGATTCTTCCTAATCAATCTCTCTTTCCTTTTGGAAGTCAGGTTCTATAGTGAGTTGTTCTTTACCATTGACTCAGTTTCCCCATTTACAAATCCTTTCTTAACCCACTACAAGATGGCTTCTCTCTAAGTAGCAATGCTACTTAGCTGTCAATATGGCCTGCCGACTAAGGAACCAACTGGACTCTGGGCATCCAGGTAATGTGGCCAAGAAGAGATGATAGATCCGTGTCGGTGTATCCACCCTGACCCTGTGGAGAGAGCCATGGCAAAGAAGGCCAGAATGGATGAGAGCTAGGAGAGGCACCAGGGTTGTCATATGCCTTTAATATGTGCTTCCCCCAGTGGTAATTCATGTGCTGCTCCACTTACTGAGGGAGATCTAGAGCTTCCATGCAGGTAAGAAGCACAACACTACAGTGTACATGCCTAACTGACACTGAATGCCAGGCTGTCTGAATTAGGGACAAGGACTGAAAACTAGCATGTATGAAGAAAGATGTAAAGGAGTTTAAAACCACAGAGGCTCAATCCAACTCCTGCATGTCAGTGTGTGTGTGTGTGTGTGTGTGTGTGTGTTTGTGGTGTGTGTATGTATTTGTGGTGTGTGTGTTTGTGTGTGCCTGTGTGTGTGCCTGTGTGTGTGTGTGTATGTATGTGTTTGTGGTGTGTGTGTATGTGTGTGTGTGTATGTATTTGTGGGGTGTGTGTGTGTATGTATGTGTTTGTGGTGTGTGTGTATGTGTGTGTGTGTATGTATTTGTGGGGTGTGTGTGTGTGTATGTATGTGTTTGTGGTGTGTGTGTATGTGTGTGTGTGTATGTATTTGTGGGGTGTGTGTGTGTGCCTGTGTGTGTGCCTGTGTGTGTGTGTGTGTGTGTGTTCAGTAGTTGTGTGCATGCTTGTGTGCAGGTATATATGTCTGGAGGCAAAAGGTCAACCTCAGGTGTCATTCCTCAGGAGACATCCACCTTGTTTATTGAAACTTAACCTCCCACTGGGACCAGAAGATCACTATGTTGGCCAGGCTAGTTAGGCAGGTAGCCCCAGGATCTCTGCCTTCCTGGTGCCATGGGTACTGGGGATAAAATTCAGGTCCTGATGCTTGCATGGTAACCACTTTACCTCTTGCTTAGTCCCCCTAGTACCTGGCGAATTGGACTTCTTTATTTTAAAGAAAAATAAACTGAACTCCCGGAAGTTTTACTATTCCCCTTAATTCAAGGCTCCCAGAAGATATCTGAAATTGCAGATAGTACTGGACCCAATATATACTATGTTTTTTCCCTATGATAAAGTTTAATACATAAACTAAGTTAAGACTAGTGACAATAATAATTAATTGCCATAAAAATCATATGAATGTAGTCCATTTTACTCTCAAAATATCATATTGTACTGTACTCACCCTTCCTATGATGTCATATCTGTCTGTGATGAAATGAGGTGAGTGGCAAAGAAAGCGGGATGTCACATTAGGTACATGAACACTAAGGTACCACATGTAACAACCAAGAAAGGTACATGGGACTCATGGGTAGCATATATGTCATGTATACACTAGTAAGGGGGTAGACCTATGCTCTGAATTTGATATTCACAAGATAGAACAAGATTTCATTATCCTGCTTAACACATATACACGTTTAAATTGGTGATTTCTGGAATTTTCCATTCAATAGTTTTGAACCACAATGAACAGCAAGTCACTGAAAGACTAGAGAGACAAATGCCAGATGACTGGAACGTCTGTACTTCCCCGAGTTGGCATCTAAGGGGCAAGGTCATGACTAGAACTCCAAAGTAATGCTAGGGCCAAAGTAGACACCCTGGTTCTATGCTTGCATCTTTAAGAGTTGTGAACACACTCAGGGGAAGGATGCCATCGTGCAGGGGGAAATGCCAGCCAAACCACACAGAAGTTTGTGAGTACCAGCCCAAGAAGCAATCTTCCACACATGAAAATTCCCTCCCTCTTAGAAAATGTGGGGGCCTGGTCCAAACTAATCCATCAAAGTAAATTCGATTTTTCTCACCTGTAAGAAGTCCAGATCTGCCTGGTTTGATTCAGGAAAGGATTCATTTATAAAGTATGAACAAAATAGTTACCAGTGTCTGGCATACAGAAGAAAAGCGTATTAAAGATGAGTCACTAACAATGATAAAAATAGAAATTAACTTTTAGTCTGGAGAGAAGATTGAGAATAATGGAAGATGCCCAGCGCTCTCCAGCTTGAGGGAAAGGAGGAGTCAGCATGGATTGGAGTCTCCGGATCCATTATCAGTGTAGGAAGGAGACCAGAGGCTCTCGAATCTCAAGGACTGTGTTTATAATTTCCTCCCGATGATCTTGTTGAGGCAATTAATTTACACCATCTCTGTTTCTCTCTCATTAATATCTCTCCTTTCCCTTAATCAGACACTCGAAGCAGGTTCATATATTTTACAAGTCTCTCCAAAGAACAGTCTTTAGAGTTTATTTATCCTCTCAAGTCTACGCTGGTTTTTAATTTCATTCATTATTTCTTTCATCTTCATTAATATCATTCTACTTTTCTTTAAGTTGGTTTATTCACTTGTTCCCATTCCAGTTTCTGCGGATGAGCTATTACCATCGGCCTATTGAGGTAGGGAGCTCTGACGTAAGTAATAATGAAGACTGAAGACGCATCAGGCAACAAAGCGTCCTCAATAGCAGCTGTCGCTATGTCTCATGGGTTTGAGGACTTTCACATTGTGTAAAGAGAGTCTCAAGCACAAACAAAACTGAACTCCAGCCTTTAAAAATCTAATCACAAATTGAAAACTAGGGGGACACAGAGAGGACAGCTGATTCTCCACTACCTTTCCTAAGAGCTTAGCTTCTCCCTTAGCTCCCCCTCCGGGTGCTGGCTTACACCCTCTCCTTGGGCTAGTACGCCACTCTTTTCCCAGTCGGTCCACCACAAAGTGGCTCCTGCTTTCCTTCTGATTTATAAATATAGTCTCACAGTTCCTCTGCCTAAAACCCTTTGGTAACTTTCTCGGAACAGGCTAGCGTTTTACTATGACAGATACAATCCTGAGATTGAACTCCTGCCCAATCCTAACCCAACGACCCTCACTACTCCACTCCGCCCTCCCTCATTCTTTGAACCTGAGTGGAACCATAAAATGAATGACTCCACGCGTGCCCAATTCATCTTATAGCTTCACCTGCCCTTGCTCCACCAGACACTCCTGTTCGCTCTGCACAGCAGCATCTTGCCTCCTAGCCTTTGCCAAGTAACCCTCTCATCTGACTTAACGTGCCTCGCACCCTTCCATACTGGACCTGTGCCCTTGGTTCCCACCACTGCTAGAAACCATTCTTCCATTTTTCTCATCACGCTGCATTTCATGGCTACCTTTCCTAAGAGTTTAGCTTCTCCCATTGGCTTCCCCTGCAGGGTACAACCTGATCTGTGAACCTTGACAATGGACGCTACGCAGGGTTTTAATGCAGATTCCCAGCCCCTTGATCACACGTGGGACTTAAATCAGCTGACGGTCGTCTCTGAGTTGTTTCCCAGCTTGTGCTTTGAGATGAAACATAGCATGCCCATGTTCCCAGAGCAGAAGCAGGTAACCTTCTTGACCTTTTGTTCTCTCTTTTAGAAAAGAACAGCAAGTCCCACACTTGAGTACCCAGAAAACATGGGGCCTGCAACAAAAAACAGACTTCTGTCCTTCTACAGCAGCAGGTGACATTGACTAAGGAGTCATCCTTACCAGGCATCCTTGACTTGCCAAGCACTTTCACAGGGTTCCTCATTTAATCCAGCACTGCTTCCATTTTCTCTAGAGGTCTACAGCAGCGCCTCCCAAACTGTAGACTGCATGCTGATCACTCAGGGATCTTGTCCAACTGCATACTCAGACTCAGTTGGTCTAGGTTGGGGCCTTAGAGTCTCCTATGCCAAGGAAGACTACCCATGGTCACCCACTGAATGGCAAGGGTTTCACGAACTTAGTGGCTTTCCTTCCTTCTTTTTATACAACCCCTGGGGTAGCACTAACAAGACTTCTGCAGACCTGGAAATGTTCTATAGTCCCACGGTGGCTGCATGTAACTAAGTGACCAAGGATATAAATTTTCAATTTTCTTTCACTTTATTTCACTAGAATTTAAACAGCCACATGTGGCTATTTGCTTCTGGGGAGATTGGTTGTTAGGATAGAGGGCTATTATATCAGTCAGGTAAGGAGCCTAGTTAGGGAGTCTGAGAGGGCCCTTTTCCCTTTCTTTCCCACTACATTAGGTCAGCTCTTATTCTGCTAGAAGCTTGTCCATTCCAGACTCATCTAACAAGGCCCATGTTTCAGAGAAGATCCTCAATGAAAAATGGTAGGATCTTCAATGAGCATGGTAGGTAAGGTAGCATCCATGAGTAGAAAGTTCCATCTGGCTGCCACAGGGCAGACAAAGGGCCAAGAAAATGATCCTAACCTGTCTTTTCAGAGTATACTTCAAGAAGACTCAAGCAGCTGCTGGCCCTTTAAATGGAGCCAGCTCCCACTGGGCACTCTTAAAGCTCACTTCATTCATGAATTAAGTTCCTGACATCCCATATCTGTATGATCAATATGTTTGTTTATTAGCAGCATCTGCTGTGTTTTAGTGAAGGTGATGGGCCCCAGTGAAAGGCCTGTTCTGTAACCACAGAGTAGGGCCTGAGACCTGAAAAGAAAGGCCTCCTGCTAGCAGATGGGAACTGGGCCTGGATAGAGTTTCAGAGTAATGGTCCTTTAATTGAAATCACCCACTCAGTTGGTAAGGAACTGTGCTGGGTCTCCTTTTGAAAGGCTCCATTAGCTGGTGGGTGTACTCCCAGCTGCTGGCCTGGAAGAAGTGAAACTGTAGAGGTGGCCGGTCCTCATCTGTGGAAAGGAAGGCAGGATGTGGAGCCAAGATGAGAGCCAGGCACCTTGGCCTCCAGGATCTATCTCAAATACAAGTTCAATCCCCTTGGCCCAAGCCTGAATGCATCCATGACTCAGGGGCCTGACTCCCAGGCTGACTTGTTTTTCCAGAACTGATCATTTTCCAGTTCCTTCTTCCATATTGATGAGTCATGCTCTGCACCTCTCATGCATCTGCGAGACTAGAGGTCCAAGGGTTGATCCTGAAGTCACCGCTTCATCCATGCATGTGTGCATCCCAAGCAACTTCTGCATGCCAGGAGTATCCTGGATCCTTGAGCACAAAGACCAGAGAACATAGTCTAGGCCTGGGGCACTTAAAGCCACAGGAGTCTTGTGTTTGCTCCAGTCTGGACCTCATAATACGCCTTGTGCACCACAGTTTAACAAGCTATGTCATGGTTTCCAATTTGGGGTGATTTGCTCCCCAGAGATATTTGTAGTATCTGGGTTCTTCATACCTAAGGGGCGAAAGGACAAGTACACATGACATCTAGTGAAGAGAAAACAGGAATACTGATAAATGGGGCAGCCCCACACATAGAATTATCTGGTCCAGCACATGAACAAGCCAGGTTGAGAAACCTAAGGTGTAGTCATGTCTCCATATTTGAACTGAGTGCGACGCAGACATAGAGCTTTCAGTTTTCCTTGTCTTACTCCTGGAGTGCACCCCTTAATCAGCACACTATTGCTGAATTCCACCATACAAACAACACTGCTGATGGCTGTTCCACCCGCCTGCTCTGCCATTTATAACATTACTTTTGCTTTTGGGGGTTGATAATAAAGTACCATTTTCTGTGGCAGAATATTGACTATTCCCATGCTATTGTATAGATCTAATCTACTCTTCTACAAGATGTTCCAGCTCTACAAACATACCCGCTACGGAGCCTAGCTTTGTTCTGCCTTAATTTCATACTCAGTGTGTTCTATGGTCATATGGCTAATACTGGCACTCTCCCGCTCTCACCAGAATCACACACACACACACACACACACACACACACACACACACACACACACACACACACACACACACCAGTCTTTCAGCCTTATTGTCCTACTTGATCATAAATACAAGTAGACCAGGTATATAGGCAACTGTCTGGTGAATCTTGGCTATCGGCTCATCACTCCACATTTTCTAATACCTGGATTATGGTGTGCTTGTCCCCAGAAGATTCAAGTCATTTCCAGTATCTAATTTCTTTATTATGTCATAGTATATTGTGTGGCACTTAGGATAGAAGCCAAGGCCTCACATGCACTAGGCAAGTGCTCTACCACTGAACTACAGGATCGTTTTAATGTCAAAGAGGCTGAGAAATGACATTCTGTTGAGTCTTTCTGAGCAGGATACGAAGTAGAGATTCCATGATCACCAGCAGTCTGCCTATGGTCCCCTAGTAAACTTCTAGAAAGTTATAAAAATGTACACTATTGCCTTGAACTTTCTAAATCAGTAATGATGAACTCCAACAAACTAATGATCGCTACTTGAAGCAATGTGTTGGGAAGAATGCTGAGATACTGAGATACTTGAAGGGTGTAGGGTCCAGGTGTTGACATTCTTAATCATTTCCCTCCATTCTTTGATATCACATTCAACCTGACTCTAACTAAGCAGCTGACCCAGTGCCCACTAACTATAAATATCCCAAAGCTTATCTATTCGAGGCCAAGGTTCAGAAAAAAATGACAGTGGGGATCAATTAGCAATGTTTTCAGACACACAAAGGTGAGAGGAGTAGAGGCTACTATGCCAGATGTTTGCCATTATTGTCTAAATGGAAAATGAATTATACATTCTTCATGCTATTTGATTAGAAGGACAGTGGCTGCAGCTGACAGTGAGTGTCTGGTCTATAGGAGAAGCCCAGATGGGTACAGAGATGGATTGCATCCTAAGTGAGGGTGACAGTGCATCCTTGTTGGCTTTCACCTGTGGCTGCATACACACTATAGGCTTGGCAACATAATTAGAAAGTAAAATGTCCTCAGTGTGAAAATTTCAATGACCCAGTATTAGAGACACACCAAATCTGTGGCTTCCCTTTCCTGAGTGTCGAATATCCCAATAAACAGGGATTTTGAAAGTCCCTGCAAACTGAATCAATCATGTATCCAACATGTGAACACACCCTCTGATGTTTCTGCCAAGTTGCCATAGATTTGTTTGAACAAATCTGTAGATGAAGTCTGATAGCTCTCTACTCTGTTCAGTGATTTCCACTAGTCTCAGCCAGAAGCCATGGCTGGTTAAACATCTTCTTTAGCAAGAACAACAATTATAGATATAGATTTTATATCCTTTATCCCCACTTCTATTCCTCTTTTGTATATTTTACTTTTCTTTTAGCCATCTCTAGAAAGAATTCCATGAGCCAGAGATAAACAACCCACATCCCTGGGGACAAATCTGGCCCTCCAATCTGCTTTATAAATAAAGTTTTATCAAAACACAAATATACCTATTTGCTCTTGGAACTGTCCGTGCTACAATAGTTAAGTAGTTATGGCAGAGACCTGCAAGGCCTAAAACATTTACATAACCAACTATGTGCCAATAAATTTGCTAATCCAAGCTGTGTCAAACCTCAGAACGATGCCAAACAAACCAGCTCTCACCAATGATCACCATGAGGAATAGCATTGAGTTACTCATCACCTTAGCAGCTCCCATTAACTAATGCTCATTTCATCTTTCTTTATGCTCTCTCTCTCTCTCTCTCTCTCTCTCTCTCTGTCTCTCTCTGTCTCTCTCTGTCTCTCTCTCTCTCTCTCTCTCTCTCTCTCTGTGTGTGTGTGTGTGTGTGTGTGTGTGTGTGTGTGTGCGGGGGGGCGGTTAATTTTGATTCATATTTTGAGGGAATATAGTCTTCATTGGAGGAGTGTGAGGTAGTCATCACACTGTTCCTGTAGTCAGAAAGCAGAAAGAGATAAATGCTGGGGTTCTCTCATACTTATTTATTAAGAGTGAATCCAAAATAACACTACCGCAAGATCTGAACCAGAACCTCCTCATTATTTCTTCTTAGTACTAAGTCTACTTTCTGCAGAGAAGGATTACACTCATTTCCTCACCCTCAACAATGTCTACTGATCTACCAGGTCTTTCTCCTTGACAACAAAATCATACCTCTAATTAGAGCTCACATTTCTTGCTGCCTTTCTATAAACTTGGCTGTGATGGGTACTATGTGCCATTGCTTTGACCATCTCTATCATGCTGTCCCCATTTTCCCCATTTTCCAAAATAAGTAAGTGGAAGCTTAGAAGAGTTGGCAAACACCTGGGGTCATGTGGTTCATAAATGACAAAGCCAGATTTCAGACTCTCGTCCCTTTTAAGGAGAGCTGTTCCCTTCCTGGGTGCTAGGACTCATTTGCTGTGCTTTTCAAGTAAGTAAGCCTTGACTTGAACTTGAAAATTCAGCTTCCTTGTGTTCATCCATTCAACAAATGTCTATGACATCTGCATGTACCTGGGCCTTGTTCTTGGTGTTGAACAAAGTAGATATAAAAATCTCTGCCCTTGTGGCAGGACTTCTAGTGGTATTAGAGAGAGGAATAGATAAGAAAAAAAGAGTGAGAAAGTGTCAAGTACTATGAAAAATAAAACAGGAAAGGGGTTGTTTGTGAGAGTGGAATGGAGTTGTAATGCTAAGTGGAGTGACCAGAGTAGCCTTGGCTAGAAGGTAGCTTGCTGGAGATAAACATTGGGCCATACAGGTATCTGGAGGAAGAGTTTACCATAGAGGTTAAGAAAGTATGAGGACCCTGAGGCAGGGATGTGCCTGGCACAAGTCAGGGAATGGCAGGTAGACCAGTTGGCTGAAAAAGAAGCTAAAGAATGAGGAGAAACTTTATTCTAGTAAGTAGGGGTGCTGACGAAGGGATCTGAGCATAAGGGGAACACCACCTCAATTATGCTTTACATGGCTCCCTCCCACTGCTGGGTTAAAAATGGACTTTCAGGAACAAATGTAGAAGGAAACAGAATGGATAGGAATCTATGAAATACAAAGTTCACCATGTATCATCATTCTGGTCAAGAACATGCATATAGTCTGTGGGTGTCCTAGAGCATTTTAATGAATCTGAATTATTTCTACCACATAATGATGTTGCAGCCAATTGAACATAATAGCACAAGGCAATCCATGTATGTGGTGATGCAGATAAAAATCACACCCACTACACTGACAATTATGAATATACATAAAGCATAACAGTAATGGTCATATAATATTGTTACTGGTTTTTGTTATCATACTCTTTATATTCATTTAGCATGCTCCTTCTATACACATGGATGCATCTGTATAAAGAGTTTACTGTAAAAGAGTCCTAGCATGTATCACAGCCTCATCCATCTTGTGTTTAGCACATCTCTTGACTGCATCAAGATGCACTGAGTGATCAATCTATACTGTCTAGGACTATGTAAGTGGAAAGCCATGACAAAATCTCCCAGTGATGCATCTCTCAGATTTTGTCCTTGTCATCCAGCAGTGTCTGGCTGTACCAGAGTAGAAAGATGATGGCCGTGCTGATCAGAGTCCTAGCAGTTACAGGAAGAGAGACTTGGGCTGGATTCTGGATGTATCTTGAGTGTAGAGCCAACATGATGCAAGATGAATTGCAGAGCTAAGCTGATAAGAAGCCTTCTGAACTGAGATAGAAGAGGGCTGTGTGAGGGACAGATTTAGATTTGAGATCCTGCTACCTACCTCTTACTAGGTAGGGGTGCTGAGGGGCCAGGTAGAGACAGATGACTGAAATTCCACAAAGGATGTTTCTGATCATTCAGCCTTCATTTATTCACAGTGGCTTATTTAGAGTGTTTTCTTCAGTTCAGCAAGTAACCAAGGCATTACAGTATTTCTGGAGGGAAAAAAAATCAACTTGTGTTTAGATCAATACTAAGTGGCACGTCCCACGGTCTTAGACTATTAACAGCCATTGCTTCTCCAACAGCAACACAGCCAGTCCTACACACACACACACACACACACACACACACACACACACACACACACACTATACACATGAGTCTCTGAAGAGGAGACTCTGGGAGAAAAAGAAAAAAAGACGCTGATGCATCCTAGAATAATAAGAACAAGCTGCCTCTTCAATAGTACTGTTTGGCCCCCCTGTTGCCCTAAACATGAAGCTTCAACCACATTGAAATACTCCCTACTCCCCTAAACATCTGCCTTGTGGCTCATCCTTGCCAGACAAGCTCTAACAAAATGTCAGCAGGTACCACTGCCCATGGGTGTGCGGCCCCTTTTGGAGGCTCACTATGGTCTTTAGTGATATATCCCCCTCCCCCAGATTAATTATGGCTTCTGACAATGAGGGCTCAGCTGGTACAGAAATCTGCACTGTGAACTCGCTGGCACAGAGGTCCCAGTCAGGCAGACCTGTAGAGGCTTTTCTCTTGGACTTGGGCTGGGAGATGGAGACTTTTTAATTAGAAGTTGTTATTAATGGGAAATGTGGCAAATTAAAACGAAGCTTCCTCCCTCTCTCGCCTGCCTTCCCCACTATATTTATCTCTGATCTCAATTAGAAAGTTCAGGGACTCACTGCTGAATAGAATTTGTGGAGAGGAAAGCTGAGACACCAGGAGGAGGGTGAGGCTGGGGAAGGAGAGCAGTGGGGGAGGGAATGTGGAGAATGTGTAACCAAGGCTCAGATGGACCTCCTAGGATGCACCCAGGACCGAGAAGTATGGCCTGAGACTACCCTAGCAAGGGCCAGACCAGCCTTCTGTGTCTCTAACGCTGGTGACAAATGTCCTTACTCCTTTGGTCACTGACACATAAGATCTCAGAGGAGGCTGTATTCTGAAGAGACTATCTTTAGGGAATATTAACAAGACCTTCAGCATGGTTTGGTTTGTAAATTATCAAATGGAAACCAACCCGTCTTTTCCCAATGGTAAAGACAAAACATACTTGTTATTTTTAAATCTCACACGTTACAATTAAGGTTAAAGCAAAAATCACACTGAGGAGCCAATGCTAATAGTTTTGGTGACATCCTGCTCTCTATCCATATTTATCTCTCACTTTCATAATTTTCTATCTCTAGGATAATGACATATACCACATCCCAAGGTAGGCTTTTACTTCAATAAAATATATGGAGAGATAGATATCTTTATCAGTTGACATAAATCTATGCCATGATGTTTAATGGGTATATGGCATTCTTTTATATGGATGTATCATAATTCATTTAACCAAACCCATCTCAGTAGCCATTTAGGTCGTTTCCAGGATCTTTTTGTATGAACACTGCTGAGATCTGAACTGGGACCCTGCCTGCTAACTCATCATTAGCAACTGGGCCCTGAGACTTCCTGGAGTCCAACAGCTCCACCTATGGGCTGGAAGACCACAGAGCAATAGCATTTGCTCAGCAGCCTCTGTCTTCTCAAGAGATCTTAAATGTAGCCCACTGTGCTCTGCAAAGTGCCTAGAGCTGTAGAAAGTGGCGTGCTCGGAGTATTTATCAAGCTTCCCCCCATGGCTGCCATGCTCAGAAGCCTTTAGACGAACCAGTCCCCAAACTTAACACACTCAGTGTGGTTCACTCTCATTACTCTTCCAACCGCAAGATGACTACTTGGAAAAGACAATCATGACAGCTCTATTCCACCAGAAAGAGGGGAGGGCAATTAGACATAATATATTGAGCTACTCAGCACACAGTGAGTGGTAGCATTACTAATAATCACTGCTAGCAAGCCAGCAACAACAGCACACTGAGCATGTGGTAGATGTAAATAATTAATAACAAATTGCTCTCTAACATGCTTCTGCCGGTCTTCTATGCAGTACACTCAAAGCAGGGATAGATCTATGTATAGACAGCTATCTTAGGAGGGGCACCAGGGGGCTGAAGAGGTGTGGGAAGTCTTCCTGGATTGAGAGGCACTGGAGGGAGCATGCAGGACAGCGGAGGACTGGAGAGTTTGGAGGGAAAAAATCAACCTAAGTCACTTAGGAGACTCCTCTCCTGTCCTCACTCTGAAATCAAGCTTGAAACCCTGTTCCGGCTGCACAGGTCCTGCTCCTGGGTCACATCTGGAGGTCACCTTCTCTCCTACCAGCTGTCAAAGGGAGGGAGCTGGAATGTGCTGGGCTGCTTCTGCACTGCAAGGATGATTGAGCACAAAGCCCAGAGCTCACAGATCCAGCAAGACTGGTTGGCCAACAAGTTCCCTGGATCCTCTACCTCCCCAGCACTGAGAGTACAGGCTCACTCTGCTGCACGTCTTTTTCACGTGTGTCCTGAGGATCAAAGTCAGGTCTTTATCGCTGGGTGGTGTGCACTTCATCAACCGAGCCATCTTCCAATCCCAGGCTATTCATGTCTATACGCATGTTGTACATGGTCTGCCATCTCCAACCCCAGGCCGAGGTCAATCCTAGCACAAGGATTATGCTAGGTATATCTGCATAATAAGGTATATGCTAGTGCATATCTGCAATCCCAGCACTGGGTATGTGGAGACGGGCAGATCCTTGGGGGCTCACTGGCTAGCCACCATAATTGGTGAACACCAAGCCAGGTGAGAGACTCTACGTCATCACCAAATGTTGGACAGGTCCAGTGAGAATTCGGCCCTGGACCCTCTGGAGGAAGAAGAGAACTGACTCCTGTGACTTGTCCTCTGATCTTAACTTACATGCTATATAGCATGGAGACACACACACACACACACACACACACACACACACACACACACACACGAACTAAGAGAGGAAAACCCAGTGAAATTGAATATGTGGAAATGGAGCTGTCTCTATTCTTGGGAGTGGGTGAGCTTCACTCCCCTCCCACAATTGTACCTTCCAGTTGCCCCACTCACAATCCATATTCCCCAGCCTGCTGGGTGCTGGGACCAACAGGAACTTTGTTGCCTGGCCTCCTGGGGACCTGCTTTCTGTCTCCGCCCCTACCTCTGAGAGCACAGTGCTGTTCCTGGCACCCCTGCACCTAACCATCCTACCACACTGCCCCTCCCTACAGGCCCAGGCCTGGACTGCCCGCTGCTGGGGTTCTTGGGATTCCCCGGGGAGTCACCAAAGTTCTTACTCTCCCGACCAAGCGGTGCAGACTCTGAAACCACTATCTGCTAATTGCTTGCTACTACCTCTTCCTCTCCATAGGAATATCATTGCCAGCAATTAGCGCGGAGATCCTCCCCACTCTAGTTAAGATCCCAGGCTGCAGTTAAATGCTCCCAGATCCCATTTAAATGATTTCAAACGCAATTCATTCTGGCTCATTAGACAATCCTGTAGATGGTTTTCTTTGCCGTCATCACCTTAGAAACCTCTTTTTAATTTCTTTAGAAAAACGTTAAAAAAAATAATTTAAAATGAAAGGGTTAGAAGTGAAGAGGGAAGCCTGATCCAGGAGCAGGAAGCAGAAAAATGTTTGCCCTGGCCTTATCTTGCCTTGGCTGCACTCCTTTCCCCCACTCTGGCTCCCACCTGGACCCTGCTCTCAGCTCTCTTCCTCCATCCTTTTCTTGGAAACGACTTCACCTAACAGCTATGAATTTAGAACTTTTTTGCCAGTTACTTACGTCCAGTGAGAAAATAGGTTTTTAATGTCCCTCCTTGCTCCCCGTGCAGCCTGGCTCTCTCCCAGTGAAGCAAGGTGGCAATGTCTGCTCCATGGATGACCCGAGACCTTTGCTGGTCATTGTGCAGGCCAAACAGGGGGACATAGTGTATGTGGATGAGGAAAGCAAGAAGGACCAGGACAGAGAGCATCCTCAGGGCCAGCACTTGGTGACAGAGGGGACCCCAGCCTGTGAGCTCTGAGCCCCCTCACTGCCCAGCTCAACACTCACTTAGCCTCTATTCATTTGAAGATGCCTGAGGCACAGCCCTGTGCCAGGAACCCTATAAGCGTTTTACATATATTAACATGCAAAACCTTAGGTGTGAGCTAGGAAGATAGATGCGCTTATCATGTCATTTTACAATGAGGAAAAATTAAGGCTCCTGAGAAGCTTAATATAGCACCCTAAGTCACCGGTCTAGCCCATGCTTCAGTTGGGATGGCACTGCACTAGAATTTCTAAATATTCTAATACATTGCCTGGACTTGGTGCCTGTACTAGTCAGGGGTCTCTAGAGTAACAGAACTTGTAGAATAAACAAAGATAAATAGATAGATAGATAGATAGATAGATAGATAGATAGATAGATAGATAGATAATATATTCTGTATAATATATATGCATATATGAATATACATTATTAGAATTACTTATAGGCTGCAGTCCATCTAGTCTGACAGCGGTTGCCTACGGATGAAATGTCCAAGAGTTATTCAGTCCACCACAAGGTTGGATGTCTCAGCTGATCTTCAGTACACATGGAATCCTGAATACGTCCTTCTAATGCCAGGGAAGAAATAGACATTCTAGCAAGGGTGAGAGCAAGTAGGCAAAAAGCAAACACTTCCTCCTTCCTCATCCTTACGGACTTCCAGCAGGTGGTCCAGATTAAAGGTGTGTCTTCCCTGATCAAGATCCAGGATTACGGGCGTGGCTATTCTCATCTCAAAATATCCATATTAAAGGTGAGTCTTCCTACCCCAGAGATCCAGACTAGAAGTGGATCTCCCCACTTCGAATTAAGTAAAAACCCCTTACATGTGTGCCTGCCATTTTCAGATTTTAGTTAACTATGAATGCAGTCAGGATGACAGCCATGAAAGCCACCACTGTCCCTTGATCCTGAAATAGCGCCCTGGCACCTCTAGGGAGGCTCAGCAAAGTCCTCACTGAGCTTTTACCTTAAAAGATGTCAGGCTCCTTTCTAAAAGGACGCACAGGCTTCTGAGGGCTGTAGTCAAGGCTGGCACACAGTGCCAGTGGAAACTGAGGAGCAGAGTGCTCTATTTGGCCCCTGGGAAAGGAGAGGCAGGTTGGAATGGACTAGAGAAGGAGGCTGCATCACCCAGACCCTGAAGACAGAGACAAGAAAACTGAGGGCAGAAGCGGAGTGCGTCCAGTGTAAACAAAGGTCAGGAGAACTGAAGGACCTCGTGGCCTAGGCTCTGACCTCTACAGCAAGACACAAGCTCCAAATGTGTCAGAGGATTTGCTGCACAAAACTTTAGGTCAGTGTCCTCTAGCCAGGGGTGACTTTGCCTGCCGGATGACTTTGGGCAATATCTGCAGACCTTTATCGTCACAGTGAAGGGAAAAGGCACTGTGGGCCAGGGATCCCCAAATCTTAAAAAGGCTGGTAGGGAGACACCACAGTGTAGAGAGGCAAAGGTGCCGTCACCTTTGGGTGGGGGACAAAACGGTCTCTAGACGAAGACAGGGAAAGGGTTGGTGGAGAAGGGGACGCTGAGAGGCTCACAGGGATGGCCTGGCAGGACAGGTTACGTAGAGAAAGAGAGATGCACAAGAAAGGCCAGGGCATGAGAGCTGGGCCTGGGAGGTAGCCAGGCAGAGTGCTGGGGCCTTTACAGTTTGACAGTGTGGAGGGTTCATAGGAAGAGAGAAGACAAAAGTGTTGGAAAATGTCGTCCATGGTACAGTTCATTACCCTAACAGCAATTTAGAATGATTCCATGAGGCAATGGGGGAGCCACTGAAGGGCTTGGAGCACCAAGAAATGGGATGAGAGATGCTTTAATTAATGAAGACTTAATTAACTAATCAAGCAGTGGTATATAGACTGGAGGAAGGGAGCCCCATTAGGAGGCCATTTCGGTGTTCCCAGCAGGAGCCTTAGCCGCCCCCAACCGGAGAGCAGCAGCCCCGCTCCACCTGCTGGAGCAGTGTCCCCTGAGCCGTGCTCAGAGCTAAGCACAGGATACAAGCCAGAACCACTGCTCCATAGGTGCCTCGCAAACTGAGTGCTTGTCAATTAATTTAAATTTTAAATGCAATTTGATATTTTAATTTGTTAAAAACAAGCACGTGTTGCCTTTGTAATCAAAAAAAATATAAGAATGTCTTTAAAAAATGGAAGCCAAAATTTATGCACAAGGATCTCATGACATCTAGAGTAACTACTTGTTTGCCGTCAGGGCGTCGCCAACTACAGGCCCTGCAACGGGTGTTTTACATGAAAAGAGTAGACATTCGTTCTTGAAGAACTGAAATATAATAACTGCATTAGTCTTTTTCTATTACTATAATGGAATACCTGAGACTGAAAACTTTATTTAAAAAAAAAGAAAGAAAGAAAGAAATGTGCTTTGCGTGGTGGTACAGGCCTTAAGCCCAATACTCAGGAGCAGGGGCTGGCAGATTTTGACAATTTCAAGGGTAGTCTACAGAGTGAGAGCCAAGGCTACCTGGTGAGACCCCTGACTTACAAAAACAAAACAAAACAACAAAAAGTTAAGTCACACATGACAAGATAAGACTCCAGATAAAGACATGGGCCACACATAGAGGAACTGCTCTAGTCCCTTCTGAGGGTGTGCCTCCAGTGACCTAATGACCTCCCTGCACTAAGCCTCACCTCTAAAAGGTCCCATTACCTCTTAATATCACCACACTGAAAACCGAGTTTCCAGAATATGACTCTAGGGTGGTGAGTGGTGACAGCCATGCCAGCCATAGCTAAATACTGTCTAAAAAATAAGATGTGCAGACAAGGGCTGAGCATACAGCTCAGTTGGGAAAATGCTCGGCGAGCATGTAGGAAAGCCCTGGGTCCAATCTCAAAAGCACCACATAAACTAGACATGATGGTACCTACCTGTATTCCCAGCGCTTGGGAGGTGGAGAAAGGAGGAGCTGGTGTTCAAAATGTCATTGGCTACAGAATAATTTCGAGGTCGGCTTTGGATGCATTGGATCCTATTTTGAAAGAGAGAGTGGGTGGGGGGATGGGAAAGAAAGGGGAGTACCCAACGAGTGAGCTCATTACGCTAAGGTGCAATTAGGACGGGATCACTGATCACGACTGGATACAATGTGAGCAAGCAAATGTTTACCTGGATGCCCCGGTGCACTGGGTGGGCACGCAAAGAGACTTGGACTTTGGACTGCAAGGTGCAGCTGGAGCTGCCCACATTAGGTCCTGGAAGTTGAGTCTCTGGGAGGGAAGAAATGACTGAGCTGGAGGTCAGGAAGTGGGATCTATTGCCAGGAGCGGTAGGGGAAAGGAAAGCTTTTGTGAAGCCAGCAAGTCTTTACTGAGAGAATATTGTACAACCCAGGCGCTCTCAAACAAAAGCCTGGAAGTCAGGGTGGCAAACAAAAACAAGCATTGCTTTCTCTCACTGTGAGTCTGAAGGTCAGCTGAGCTGGCTCTGCTTCATGCATCCCTCATGGGACAAGTGAGCCAGCCAGGAGGATTTTCTCAAGGCAGTGACATAATCTCCAAAGGGCATGAAGCATGGCCAGCGGCCGCTTGCATCACCCGGCCAGAGCAGCCACGTGGCTTAGTGCAGAGTCAAGCAGCAGGGGCAAACTCCTCTTGCCCTTCTGTGGAAGGATTGACAAAGCTGCCTAGCAAAGCGCATGCGCAGATTCAGCATCACGGCTGACAGCATTGGCTGACCTGCACCTTCAGCCTGTCAGGTGCTGGCAAGTTCCTCCTCTGTAGCCCACGAGCTGGAAATGGGCCTTGTAAGACACAGAGTGGCTCTTTGGAGAGGAAATGCACGTTGGCTTAACTGCCATGTTCTTGATCTGTCTGGAAGCAGATTTCACTGGAAATCTTTGCTTTCACTGGAAGCATCTGTCCTAAACTTAAGCTTAATGCCGACACGACTTGCCACTGATATTTCTTCCCTGGACTTTTTTTTTTTTGCCTCCCAGTCCCCTTTTTGTTTTGTAGAATGGCTGGGGGAGAGGAGAATCATGTAGTCCAGGTTGGTCTTCCTTCCTCCACCTTCCAAGAGATGGAATTACAGAATTTCCCTGCTCGCTCCATCTTCTGCTCCCCCTCAAGCACTCCTCTTCCCATTTCCTTTGAAGATTTCCTTTCTTTATGCTCTCCTAAAATAGGATGTCTTTCAGAGCTGTGTTTTCATCTGCATTTTTCACTCCATATCTTGAGGGGTGACCTGCAGGGTACCTATAAACTCCAAGAAAATCATTTAACTTGAAAGTTTAAATTATTTAAACTTAATAAACGTCTCTCTGTTTGTCCATGTCTAGATGGAAATTTATGGATTTCTCGGAATTCGTGAAACATTCACCACGGGCGGTCGCTGACAAAACCACTCTGCTCCCTTCCTGGTTAAGGCCATCTTCCTGTGGGCGTTGAGCCCACCTCTTGCTCCCCTCCACTGTGCCCCTCCTTCCTGCGTCTAATCTGCCTCCATTCAGAGGCCCTCTTTCTGTGCAGTCTCAGGCATCTCAAAAACAAATCCACCAAAGAACTCCAATGGAGAACCCATGGCTCCTGTCTTTGTGGATGGCCAACCTTAGTGGTCATCACAGGGGCCCTGACCTCTGGACAGACTCCACTGACTCACGTCTTCTTTCTGCCTCACCTCCTGACAACTTAAATCAATGCCTTCCCTTCCACCCTACCTACTTGGCATCAGTGCAGGGCCCCACCCTTCTTCTCAGAATCCTGACCCAACCATTTTCCACAGATCCAGTCCCCTAAGTCATTCCACGCAGCTATCAGGGGTGGAATCCCACAATCCTAGTGAGCTTTTGTAAGACTCTTGTCCACCCATTGCATTTTGGGAACAGTCTCAATAGAAGCTAATTGGGAGATAGTCCCAAAACAACCAGGCCCATCTCCACTTCCAATCCCTAAAACTCTTTCTGTCCTTTGTCTCTCTGGACCTAAAGCTGTCCACGCTTCCCAACTCTCACCATTTACTCCCTTACCCGATTCTATTTCTCCCAAAACAGTGAGCTTCATCATTACCTCTTCTGTGCTGTGGAACTCGGGCTGGCTAGGTGCCTCCTCTTTGGACTCTGGTGGTATCAAAACACTGTAAAAGCTTCTACAAGATTACACTATCCACTGAGTTATCAACATTACATGAGCTGGAAGCGGGTGCTTGCCTCGCAAAGGTCTTATGCTCTATAAATGTTTGATGACTGAACAATGGATGGGATGGGTGAAGTGGTAGTTGCATGTGTTACCTGTCTTGCGATGTTGGGCAAGCCTGGTAACTCCTGGGGATATCAGTATCCTCATCTGCAAAATGGAACTCATAATAAAAATACTGAGGTACGTCAGACAGTAAGTGTTGAGTCATCCACACAACTAAAATCGAAATCATCAAAGTGTAGTCATCGAGACTCTGTAGCTGCAAGGAAAATGTGAAAAGGGGGTGTAGAATAATTTAGACAGCGTGACTTCAACCGTCTACCAGGGACAGCTGTGAGTAAACGCTGCCTCGCACGTGCCTGGAGTGGCATGGGCCAATATTTATCCTTGAGTGGTGGGACCGTGGTGACTTCATCTAATACCCCTGGACTTGCCACAGTTTTGTGAGTGAGCATGCAATCCTTTATTACCAAAAAAGAAGAAAGATGTTTCTAAGAAAAGAAGCCCACATCCTCCTCACTTGGCAATGTGTTGGACTCGGCCCAGCATTCCCAGGGAGGGAGCTCTTGCCTCCCTCCGGCACTTTTTGTTCTTCTACAAAGGCAGGTCCACTCCACTTGTCCCTCCCTCCCTCCCACTGAGCTCGCAGCACCGCTGTGCAGCCAGGTCTGCAGAGAGAATGAGCACAAGCCTGGAGCATCTTTGTCTCTGGTCTTGTGAAGAGAACAGGAGAGCCACATACCCACAGTGACTTCGGCTCCTAATTGTTTGAACCCTCGCTGTGTGGTGGCAGACTCGCAGATCCAGCTTCTGAGGAGTTCCCAGTTCCAAGGTTCAATCTGCCCAAGGTCTCGATCTCAGATCTCACTAAGAGTTGAAGATTTGCTACATCAGAGCAACTTCAGACCCATAGCGGTGGGGCTTCCAGGAACTTGAACACTCGGCCATGGCTGGTGGGAGCTGAAGGCAGTACAATCTTTCTGTTGTGTCACCGTGAGGCCACTTCTAAGGCTAGTTAATTCTGTATCATCCTAAGTCAAGGGACTCGCAAAAAGCTGGTAAAACAGGGTTTCTGAGTATGGCTGTTTCCAGAAGAGCTACGTGTTGGAACCAGAAGGAATAAGGTAGAGTCACATTTTAGCAATATGAATAGGCCTCACCCAACCTGCTGACAGCCTGAAGGAACAAAAGTCAATGGAAGCTTGAATGTTCTGCCTCTTGTTGAACTGGAACATCCACCTGCTTTGGCCCTTGAACGCTATAGCTCCTGACTCCTGGGCCTTAGCCCTTCTGATTCCAGAACATACAACAGAAGCTCCCTCCTTATCTATCTCCCAGTTCTCGGTCTTTGGAACTCAGACCAAACTATACCAATAGCTTCCCTGATACTTCAACTTGCAAATGGCATACCATGGAATTTTCAGCCTATATAGCCACATGTGCCAGTTCCTGTAATAAGTCTTTTGTATATTTATCTATATCTTGTAGGTTCTGTTTCTCTGGAAAATCTTAATACATGTGGCAAATCAATATTCAAAAAAAAATGTACAGCAGTTACTGGCTCCGACCTATAATCCCAGCTACTAGGGAAGTTGAAGCAGGAAGACAAGATAAAAGGTCAGCCGGTTTTGAAACTCTGTCTCAAAATAAATAGATAGATAGATAGATAGATAGATAGATAGATAGATAGATAGATAAAACAGGGTGTGGCAGTGTGAATAGGAATGGGCTCATAGATTTGATCGCTTGGTCACCAGGGAGTGGCACTATTAGGAGGTGTGGTTTTGTTGGAATAGGTGTGTCCTTGTTGGAGGAAGAGTATCACTGGAATAGGATTAGGGGTTTTAAATGATCAAGCCAGGTCCAGGGTCTGCTGCTCTTCTTGCTGCCTACAGATCCAGAAGCAGAACTCTCATCTCCTTCTCCAGTACCATGTCTGCCTGTCTGCCACCATGCTTCCACCATTATGATAATGGACTAAACCTCTGAAAACATAGGCAAGCCCCAAATAAATATTTCCTCTATAAGAGTTGCCGTGATCATGGTGTCTCTTCATAGCAACTGACTAAGACAGAGGAAATGCTGGGAAAATGCTTGCCATCCAAGCACAAGAATCATGGATCCCCAGCACCCACATAATTGTTGGGCAGGAATTGTTGGGCTCACTTGTAATCCCAGCACTTGAGAAGCTGAGACAGGAGTGCCCACCACCCCAGCAAGCTGGCTAGTCAGAGTAACAGAACTAGCAAACTCTACATGCAGTTGAGAGACCCTGCCTCAAAATACAAAGTGGGGAATGCCTGAAGAGAAAGACACTTGGTATTAACCTCTGGCCTATACATGCATGTGCACATGTGCCTGTGTGCTACACATATATATGCACCAACCTGCATACATAAACAAAAACAAACAGATAGATAGATAGATAGATAGATAGGTAGATAGATAGATAATAGATAGATAGATAAATAGATAATAGATAGATAGATAATGGATAGATAGTAGATAATAGATAGATAGATAGATAGATAGATAGATAGATAGATAGATAGATAGATAGATAGAACTACTAAGATGTAGTTTAGTGGTAGAGTACTTGCCAAGCATGTATGAGGCCCTAGGTTGAATCCCATGTAATAAACACACACACACACACACACACACACACACACACACACACTTTTTCAAACACCATGCATAAAATTTTAATGAGGATAATGCAAATTCCAAAATAGAGATTGATTAAATTATAATGGTGTTATTAGATAAATTAACAAACTACCATGCAACTGTCAAAATACCAAGGTAACAGAGTAGGTAATTACATGAAAAATATTAACAGATCATTGTTACATTAAAAAGCAAGTTACAAAATAGTCCAAGGTATAAATGTATTCCATAGACCAGGAAGCTTGAGGCAGGACAAACACAAAACCGTTAGCAGTTATTTCTGAGTAGTCAAATTTCAAATGACTTCTTTCTTCTTTGGGCTCATTTCTATTTTCTACACTTTCTTGCAATTAGTTCAGATTGCTTTCATAACAAGGAAAAAAAACTTTATTTTAAAGAAAACCCATTTTAAGAGTTGCATTTGACAAACTTCCAGTTCTCTTGAATCACTTTATTTCCAAGTTCCAAGCTGTAGATGGGATGTCTTTTCTTTCTTTCTGAAGTTCAACTCCTTCAGTCTGAAGAAGTATGCTTAATGATGGACAGCTTTTCCTCTCAGTGAGAGAGCTTCTCACAGACCCTACAACCATTTCACTTTATTAGGACAATGAGAGGAGTGCTGGGGTCATATTTATTTGCATCACACACACACACACACACACACACACACACACACACACACACACACACACACACACACAGTGGTAAGGCATGACTACCAAGTGCCAGACATTCAACTTCTAATCGAATGAAATGTCTAGGTGTTTATGTTTCCTTATTCAACATTGCTAGAATTCTTATGCAGATTACTCACTGTATAAGAAACCATTCCAGGTAGAAAATGGAGACCCAAATTCTTGATTCTGTTCACTAGACTGTGTTCCTCGTGTGTGACTCTATCCTTCAAGGCAGGAGAGAATTATTTTTTAATTCATAACAGGGTGACCATCTTCTTGCCAACCTGGGCAATTACAGCTTTGAGTTTCTTTAGAGAAGACATTTTTCTAATGTGTTTTATGAGAGAACAGAAGCCCTGTAGCCACCACAGCTTGCATTAAGAAATCAATATTGATTGCCCCATCCGCCATCCTGGTGGCTCCTATAAAGATAGCAAATGTAGTCCCTTCTCCTAGTATGGTGAGTAATCTGCACTGTCAATTTGCTTGGATTTAGGATCACCTAGGAGACACAACCTGGGTGTCTGTAAGGGTGTTGACAGAGAGATACAGGGGGAGATAAGCCTGTATGCGAGTGTTATCACCCACAGGTAAGAACCCAGAGGTTCAAGGGGAGAAGCCAGCTATTGAACAGCTTTCTTCTTAGCCTTGGAAATTTCCCTCCTGGAAGGAAGAAAGGAGTTCATAGAATCCAGGAAGTTCATGAAACTTACAAGGCTCAGGAAACCCAGGCTCTATTGCTCAGGAGAGGAGGCTCTGGCTGGCTGAAGAGGGAGCTCCAAGCATGCAGCCTGCATCAGTCATCTCCTATGCTGGGCTGGCTTTTGGGCCATGCTGCTATTGATTTGCCCATATTCTTCTAAGTGACACCAATAAAATCAGTGGCTCACAAAGTTGGACTTGAGCTAAATTGTTCCCTTGGTTTGTACCCTGTCTGGGCTAAATTCCAATAGAGAATGCAATGCGACCAGCTATCATGTTTCTACAGCCATCATGGACTGTCTTTCATCATGCTGTAAACCAAATAAATCCTTCCCTGCAATGCTTCTTTTCAGGTATTTGGTTATAACAATGAAGAAACTAATGACTATACCCATAGTCCTCAGGTCTTTCCTACAATCTCCCTTGCTACAACCCTACCCCTACCTTCTCTTGAAACAAATAACTGTCTTTTCCTATCACCCCACAGCTTGTTAGTGGTATATACCTTGGTGGCTTATCAACCATGGCAGCAGACATCCAGCTACCTTAACCACACCTTAAACCAATTACATTGAATCTCAAGGGTGGACTGCAGTCAAGGCTAAGAATAATTGACTAGAAATAACTCCAGGTTAAAAACAATTCTAAATGTCTACTCCATCTTTGAGGCTGGGGAAATGATTCAGTGGTTAAGAGCATTGGCTAGTCTTTCAAATGACCCAGCACCTCCATGGCAGTTCACAATCATCTATAATTCTAGCCCCAAGGTATCTGACACCCTTTTCTGGTCTCCAAGTGCACAGAATGAATATGATACACAGACTTGCATGCAGACAAAGCGCCTATACACATACGAAATGATATAAATTAAAGGTGGAAAACATTTTTAAAAAAGACTCCATCCCTTGATTTATCAGTATGAATAGGTTTTGTTGTTTTCTTTCCTTTTTTCTTTCTTTCTTTCTTTCTTTTTTTTTTTTTTGCTGGGGGTTGGAGGTGGGTTTCAAGACAGGGTTTCTTTGAGTAGTCTTGGCTCTCTAGGAATGCACTTTGTAGATAAGGCTGGCCTCAAACTCAATGATCTGAGTTTAATCCCTACTGGAATTAAATGCATGCACCATTACTACCTGACTCAGCGTGAATTTTTGAACTTTTACCCTTTGCCAGTCTAGTTCTTTAAGTGTATAACATGAGAGTGATGAGTTCCAATCACATTCAATCTACAAACTATTAAACCCTCTGACGAATTTTGCCACTGAACCCAAAGTGAGAGCAAGAAAGAGAACCAGTCCCTGGGAGCAAGCAAGGCAAAGTAGAGTAGAGGAGGCAAGTGTGATGAGCTAAGAGGTTGGTTCCCCAGGCTGTGAACAGTGCTGGGATTTGTAGGAGCAGACACTTCTGAGGCCTTCCTCATCCCAAAGCATTGGTGATGTGGAAGTATTTACACCACAAAAAGCTGAAGTTCTATACTTTAGTGTGGCTCCCCAGAAAGAATTATGAATCATCCAAATACAATGTCATTTATGCTTTCTTGATTCAGGTCATCAGGATCTGTCCTGTTATTACCACTCACCCTCCAAATCACTCTGAGTCCTCATCCTTGAAGTCATTACGTTATTTAGTTATTAATAGAAGTCAAGTTAGCAGCCAGAGAGAAGTAAAATCTGTGTGTGTGTTCATGCCACTTTCTTATCCCCTTCTATAAAGATTCAAAACACAGATGTAATTTTAATCCATCTTGGCAGACGATCTGATTTGTAGAATCGGGTGCTATCTAAGAACACTTGAGGTCCAGAGGGAACCCCATTGCTTCCAAACTGTTTAAAGAGGCCAATTATCCCACATTTTTCTTCTCTGTACAATGGGAATGCCAATATCCCTCCTACTACTTTCCTCATAAAGTGAGGCTCCGTTGATAACATGGAGCTAAAAGCAATTAATAAAGTTATGTTGGAGTTGAAGCTTTTACACATGCCCAGGCTGCATCCTCTTCAGAGTGTCTGCTTTACTAATGCCAATTCCGTCTTCTTAGCCATAGTATGACCTATGCTAGCCAGTGAGCAAAGACTTACTCTACTGAATGAACGTTTTCTTTCTGGTGGAAGCCATCTTGCCTCTACCAAAGAAGTAGTGGTTCAGGGTGTGAAAGTGACACAGAGAAAAGCAAAATGAAAAAAAGAATTAAAGATAAATGATAATGTCATTTGAGTTCCCAAATTACTCCATTTCTCCCTGAATTCATTCAACAGGTAATTATTGAGTTCCTCTTATACTCCATGCCTATTTCCACGTTTTTCCCACCCAGATTCTTGGTATTTGGTGATTAAAATAAAAAAGGAAAACTCCCACCCCCGAGAACTTACAGTTTATAATAAACAAACACCAAATCAATAGATAATATTATACAGATGGTGTTAGGTCATAGAACTAAAATTATATCAGGGTGGTGAAGACCAAAGAGGAAGCCTGGTTTAGATGGGGGTTTGCCTGGCTTCAGCTTTATCTTTATTTACTGAGAAAGCCTGGTTGAACTCAGTCTTTATCTGGTGCCGCAGCAAGTCCTGATGAAGGCAGCTTTGTAAATGGGCGATTTGGCAAAGATGCTACCATTGATGACTCTGATAACAGCACAAGAGCCTCTTAAGAAAGAACTGGATCACATCCTCAGAAACCCATATCTAAGATACTTTGTGCCAAAGACCTAGTCAAGGACAGAAAGTTATCAATAATTTCTAAAAATAGTCACGGTGGAATTGAACACGTCCAAAGGTCATCCTCTGGACTGGTCCACTATCATCAAGTCACTAGTAAGCTAGAAACCAAACTTCTGTAAATGAATGTGTTTAAAAGATACTGAGCATATCAAATCAAACAAGTCACTCTGTGGCTAGACTGCAGGAAGGACACCAAGAGACCTCACAGCGATCACTTCCCTGAACATGGAGGATGCTCTGAAAGCCTTAGGAAGAACAATACACCCAGTCACCTGACTCCCTCCCTGCCAAGCCCCCAGGTTGACCAGAGACTGAGAGCTTCAAACTCTGACCCACAGCTCAAGGCCATCCATAGCTAAAGACCAAATGGGAGCCTGCAAATGCTCAGCCATGTTCCCTACAGAGGCTCTGAGTTTGGGTCTTTTGATTCTACATCCTAAACAGTAGGGATGTTTTCCTTACACCTCATAACTCAACAACCCCAGCCATCTCCCCACCCCCACTCCTGCCCTACCCCCAAACATACCCCGGAATGCTGATACCATGACTAGGATTTAGAGAAGACCCAACTACAGAA
Source organism: Rattus rattus (assembly GCF_011064425.1). NCBI lineage: Eukaryota > Metazoa > Chordata > Mammalia > Rodentia > Muridae > Rattus > Rattus rattus. The sequence goes on from NC_046155.1 coordinate 121,732,179, forward strand.
GTCTTCCCAAACTGATCTCCCAGAAAAGACACTGGAACATTGTTCTCATTTGGATGCATAAGATGGGCGTCAAGTAAAGAAAAATATGAAATTGGAGCCTCTATCATGTCCTCCCGAGCTACCACACCCACACTGTGAATAATCTCTTACTCATGTTAAGACAAACAGAAGCCGAGATGAGCCTACTCAAAAACCAAAACGGGTGTTTCAAGCTTCCCTGCAATTGCTGGAATCTTCTCATGTTTCTCTCCCACAAAATTCGATAATTACAGAGACAAAGTACTACCTGCTGGGAAGAGGTGTTCGGCATCCCTGAACTAGACAGTGTGAGGGCCTTTTCCAGAAGTCTAGCAGATGCTGTCTTTCGGGGCTGCACTGCCTTACAGTGCTGCGCTCCAGGGTTGGAATGAGCTGAGCATAGCATTCTGTCAGGAGAGCTCCGAGGATGGTTTCAATCCCTTTTGGGACCAAGTCTTGGCTCCATGAAACATCTGTGGTCTACCAGATAGATCCAGATAGATATGTATCTCAGCATTTCTATAAAAATACCATAAACTTAGGTATTCTGTATGGTGGGGCAGGGGTATTGTCAAGCATGGTTCAGAAACACTGAGCTAAAAGAGTTGAGTGGCAATGCACATTGGTTATATTGGTTTCAGGTCAAGCTGTGTTTTCCGAATGTAACAGGGCAAGGTGTGTAGGGCTGTTTTATCACAGATAGTCTTTGGGATGGAATGCCTTTTAATAGATACCAGAGCACAGGGTGATACAACGTGAACTATAACAACAATCAGGTGAGGGTTTTTTTGTTGTTTTTTTTTTAATCACCGGACCCTGGAGAGGCAACGCAAAAGAGTGAATGTGAGGGGTTGGAGAGATGATTATGAGCACTGACTGCTCTTCCAGAGGTCCTGAATTCAATTCCCAGCAACCACATGGTGGCTCATAACCATCTGTAAAGGGATCTGATGCCCTCTTCTGGTGTCTGAAGAAAGCAACAGTGTGCTCACATTCATAAAATAAAAAAGAGTGAATATGAATTTTGAATTGCTTCTATGATAAGAAATTAATAGATAATAGTCTGGATTTACATGTATAATTATAGATAGAAAACTACAGATTTAAAAAAAAAATAAGACTTCTCTACTTCGGAATTTTCAAGTAATAAAGTTTTAGAGATATAAACAAAACAACAAAAATAGAAAACAAATCAAAGCTACAATATTTTTTAAATCACATCAATTTGGCCTCCGGCCCACAGATGGCGAACGTTGAAGAGCTGGGGGTGGGAGGTCCTGCCTGTCTGAACCATAGAGTCCTTGATTAGTTACTAAATGGCAGTCTTGCTGGAGTTCTAACTTCTTTCGCATCATTTTGCAAATATTAATAATCTCATTGTATCCGTAGAGTAGGGGAGCAATGGCCTAGAAGGCTGCGATTGTGTTGGTATTCAAAGTCGAAATAATAAAAAGCGTAAGCGTGCTGAGGAGATGTGACTGCTGTGCGGTGCGCTCTGATTCATTCCTGAAGGAGGCGCGCTGCAAAAGGTCAAAGTGCTCAGCTGCAGGTGGCTGTTCACACACTGCTGATGACAATCCTCAGGAAGGAGGAAGAAGGGCACACACAGAAACATCAGAGCTTGGGGCGACAAGATCAGCCCCCACACAGGCTGCCTGTGAGCCACGTATTCATCAGGAGAAAACACGGGGACTTTGCCCAAGTCCCTAACAAACAGAGTGTGGTGAAAGTGCGGCTGCCTGAGCATTAATTCGTCTGGCACCTATTTTACGGAGGTTTGGCTAGGAGCCAAGTGTCGCGCTGGCTCCCGGGAACATTAAACTGAAATAGAGGTAGGCCCTGCCCACCCGTGAAGAACTATCCATCTGGTGAGGGATACTGATACGGAGCCACAAAAAGCAAAACAAAATGCAGACGTCTATGACGCTGGTCAGGTGCTCTGAAGTACAACAGAAGTAAAAAAACAAAAAACAAACAAACAAACAAAAAAGTAGAAGTGAGATGGGCAAAGAGGTAGAAATGGCTCTGGCTCAGGCAAGGGTTAAAGGTGTCTTCTTGGTACAGATGTTGGAGTGGGAGTTGGATGTGTTGCTCTCCCGATGACCAAGACACACTTCATACAGGGAAAGAGGGGACTTACCCCAAGCCGGGTTTCTCAACTCAGGAAGATGTGCATTAAGACAAGGAAGCAGCCTTTACCGGGGTAAGGTTTCAAATGACTCACAGACTGGCTGAGAGAAAATACTCCCGGACCCTCTGGGACAAATTGTCCGGCAAAGAATTTAACCTGCTCTTTTTCTTTTCTCAAATCAAACTTTAAAGTTAGCATACAGAGTGACAGGTTTCATCATGGCCTCTTAATGCGTACGTACCACTTACGGTCTCATTCACAGGGCAACCTCCGTGCCCTCCACCACTGCCCCTCCTGGCTCCAGTTGCTACCCCCCCCCCAAGTCTGCATCACCTCTGTTCTCTTATCACATGCATGCCTTTACCCGGTCTTAAGGAGAACAGTTGTGGGACCCAGCAAGGCTCTGGTGTGAAATTTTAATTTCTCATCTCTAAAGAACCAAGAAAGTGTTTGGTTTGATTTAGGTACAAGGACTGTGCGCACAGGTCCAGTCTGGATTTGGGTTTCTTGTCATACGTCCCTAAGAGTCTCCTAGATTGTTTCTACTCTTCCCATCCGGATCTTACGGCACATTACGTTACCCTTCCTGCGCCACCTTCATTCGCCAAAGACAGCCCTGACTTTTTACAGTCAAACCTGACTTCTGTGTTTATCCACCACACTGCAGTCTTCTCTAAGATTAGGTTTAGATATGATCAATAGAAAGGTCCAAAATTAACAATGACTTAAGAAAGAAATGTATTTCTCTTCAAAATTAAAAAAAAAAACAAAAAACAACTGAGTGATTAGGAGTCCAAGGAAATAAATCAGCCCTTACCACAAAATATTCTGTAAAGCAAGTACATTCTCCCAGCACCTCCACCCTCAGAAATTCCTGGGTGCCTCATGAGACAATGGGATTGCCTAAACTCTACCTAGCCCATCTGTATTTAGAGACAACAATGAGGAGAAAGAGGGGGGGAAGTCTGGTGGGAAAATGGTGCATTCGAGGAAACTTCTGGAAGCTGCTCTAATCAACAACGTGCCATTTATCCTTTTACTAGAACAAGTCAAACTCAGACACACGGATGTTCTCAGCCCTGAGTGTGTAGAGTGGTTATGCCTTCGCAGATCAGAGCCTGGGTTTGGCCTTTCCTGGATGCTCCAACGATGGAAAACCTCCCTGAAGCACATCTCAGGTAGGGTTAATCACCTCGTGACTGCCCCTGCCTGGATCGTGGTTGGTTTAAGGTTCAAAATGGCGGTCAACAAACAGGGACTGAAAGTATGCGTCCTCCCGCCCAAAATGTATATTTCATACTTCTAAACACCCCATCTCCAGGCAGTGGCAGCTAGAGATGGAGGCTTTGGAAGTAATTAGATTGTGATGGAGGAGCCTGAACTGTACGGTAAGTACCCTCTCGGCTTTCTGCCATGGAAGGATACAAAGTAAAGATGGCGGTCAAAACACTGGGATAAGAACTCTTACCAGACAACAGAACTGCAAGCACATTGAACGTGGAAGTCAACCTCCAGAACAGTAAGAAACTAACTAACTTCTGCTTCCGAACCACGCTGGCTGTGACGGTATCCTGAGAGAGCCTGCCTGAAGAGTTTTCAAAATAGCGGCATCATCTGTCCATGATGACCTTTTATTGCTAAGTCACTGTGGTAGTTTGAATAAAATGGCCCCAAAAGGCCCACAGGGAATAGCACTCTTAGGAGCTGTGACCTTGTTGGAGGAAGTGTGCCTGAGTCTTTCTGCTGCCTGCCGGCAGCTCCTTCTCTAGCACCATATCTGCCTGCATGGACCATGCCACCCACCACGATGATAACAGACTAAACCTCTAAAATTGTAAGCCAGCCCCAATTAAATATCTTCCTTTGTGAGTTGATGTGGTCACCGTATCTCTTCTCAGCAATAGAAACCCTAAGACAGTCACTAATACGGCTATTCTTGGGGGGGGGGGAGCAACCTTCTGGCTCGCTCCTGCTTGAAATCCTTTAAATGCACCCAAAACTATTAAATTAAATGGACTGGGGATGTAGCTCAGTTGGCAGAGGTCTTGCCTAACATGCAAGAAGGCCTGGGTTGGGTTACCAGCATTGCATAAAGTGGGATCTGCTGTCTCAAACCTGTAATTCCATCACTTGGGAAGTGGATATAGGAAGATAGAGTTGAGGCTCATCTGTCTTACTGCCTCACCGTCCAGATTTCTACCAGATTCTTAAAGATTTCTGCTTCACTGTACAGCTTCACGCCAACCAGCCCCATCATGGAAAAAAAATAGCCTCTACGACTGCCCAAACAATTATCCACCAGGTCAACTGTTACTCTCGGGAAGGTCTCCCCTCTCTCCCTAAATTTCCACATTTTCATTAGAAATCCACCTCCCCTTCAGAAGCATTGCTGACTCCCTGATGTTGGGGTCTGGTGTTCTCTCCCCTCACAATGGCTGCTTGCACACTGACCTGTAAATGGCTCTCTTACGTTTCCTCCACCACACACACTATTTAAGACAGAGGCCGGGTTTTATTTATCTTTGCCCTTCAGTAGAGCGTTACTGTTTTCCCCATAAAGACCTGGCATGCGTCCTATTCAGTCTATTCCGATTTTATTGCCCTTGTCAATGGGATTTTTTCCCCTCTATTATAACTTCTGGTTAATTATTGCTGATATATTGGAAATTTTAGCTTTTATTTTTATCATTCTGTGCACACGATATAAATAGTTATCTGGTTTAAAGACTTTTTCCTAAAATAAACATTAACCTCCAACAGGCTTTCTTTTCCCTAAATAATGGCCCCCGACCCCAAAGCCTTTAACTCTTTTGAATGACCCTTGGCTATTTGTCTTGAAACCTCTAACTACCATGTTTATCCTGTGAACTTCTTGATTCCTAATTTATAGAAATGCTAACTTCCCACTAAGGTAAATGAAGTGTAAGCCCTCTCTTCTTCCCAACAACACACATATACTTGGCCACCTGCAAAGACCCCATTCCTAAAGACTCTCTACTCACAGATACCAGAGAAAGGAGTTCAACACCTTCAGGGAGGGGGACTCAATTTAGTCCAAAACTACATCCTTTCAAGACTCTTGTTTTACCACTCCAGTTAGATTGCTATTCAGCGTGTGGTTATAATGAACTCAAAGTTACCCAAAAGTTAGCTTTCTAGTAAACCAGAGTTCCGTATGCATTCCTAAACATTTCTGTACTCTCGGGAGGCAGTAATTGTCCATTGAACTGTTTTCTTACTTTCTTTGCCAACCAAAAGCTTCCAACCAGTTGTCTCAATCTTTCCCCATCACTCTCGCTCACTTCTGCCATCCATCATTTTCACCGTGATGGATTGTCCTCCTGTACCCTCACGTGGAGATTCCCTTTGTTCCTTGGATGAAACGTTTTCATTTCCATTAGCTACTCCTTTGGCTTCTACAACACAATCTCCAGTGGCTTTCCGAGAAAGAGCGTGAGGGAGGTGAATAGTTGAGACTTTTTATTTCTGGAGATGTGAGTATTCTCGTTTCACACCGGTAGCTTATTTGGATGGGTATAAAACCTGTAGGTAGGAAATCATTTCCTTTCAGAATGTTGATAATGCCACTTCATTATCTGCTAGCTGCCGGCACTGCCATTGAGAAGTCTGAGGCCGCTCCACCCCCTATCATTCATATGAACCTATTTATTTCTCACTGAGAGATTTTTAAGAGCTTTTCTTCATGGTCGTAGTAAGCAGAAGTCTAAGAGGTCACCCCTGGCCCCAATTAGTTACAGCCCTGTGTAAATAGAATGGACACAGAACATGGGATATGTATCCAGACATTCATCAAGGCAATAACTAGGTTAAATTCCATGAGAAAAGGTAAGAGACATTCACTCATGTCGCTATTTACAGTATCAAAACCCTGTCATAGACTGGCATGAGGGGTTTTGAAGACAATGCCATGATGAAACAAGATCTATAAAACACTTTGTGGCAAAGGGAATTCTGGGAGCTAAAATCTGCCCCCCAAGAAAGGAAACTACTACACCCACAAGAACCTGAATTCTATTCCTGTAGGATGGGAGAGGACCCCGAGCTTTAGTTAGATGAGAACACAGCCTGGAGTTCAACTTCCAAACCCTTAGCGGAGGATGCAGCCAAGCCAAGCCATGTTCAAAACCCTGATCCTTGAAAACCGTGCTATATAAACTCATGTTGGTTTAAGCTGCTTAGGTCTGTGGCAGTTTATTAAAAAGCAATAGAAAACTCATACACTGGTATTCAACAGTGTCACAGTGAGCTGTTCTACTACAGTTTACTTCCATGTTCTTAAGTTATGGGGGATTTCCCTAAATTACTACATTGATGAGTTTGCCTTGTTCATTCTCTTTATCTTCCTGAAACACTAATTCCTCGGATTTTTAAAGTCTTAGGTCAGAACAACTTTATAATTTTCTTTTCTCCTACTTTGCATTGTCTTTTTGGTATAGCATCTGTGAACATTGCTCACCCTGTCCCCAGCCCCTCTGTTGAGCTCTTCATTTCTACTACCGCCATTTTAATTTCTAAGGGTATGTTTTGCTTTCTGTTCTTTATTTGATAGCAGCATGTCCTTGTTTCACAGACGAGCTACTACCTTTCATAGCTCCAACAATACTCATAATAAGCCTTTTTTGCTAACATCATCTGCTTCCCTTAAAATCCTTTTGTTGTTGTTGTTGTTGTTGTTGTTGTTGTTGTTGTTGTTGTTGTCCCTGTCATGAGAAAATCTGTCTCTCTGTAGCTTGTTGAGGAACACAGCCTAGATTTCAGCCTTCCATGCTGGAGATTTTCCTCACATCTATAGGGAAGATATTGAAGACCAGTTCCCTAAAATATTCATTGGAAGCTCTGAGTCCATTGTGGAGCTCATTGGCTGTGCACTGAACAATTCAGTACTATGGTTGAGTCTAGTTTCCTAGGAAGCCTCTATTTAAATCTCTCGAAGCTACTCGGATTCCTCAGCGTATTCCTCTACCTGTTATTGTTAAGATATCATTGATATGTATAGCCAGAAACTGGAAACAGCCCACACTTCCCTCAATAGAAGAATGGATAAAGAAAATGAGATGCACTTACACAATGAAGTATTACTCTTCCATTTTAAGGGGGAAAAAATGAAATTCTCAGTTAAATGGACAGAACTAAAAAAAAATAATAATAATCCTGAGCGAGGTAACACATACTCAGAAAGGTAAATGTGATATATGTTCATTTATATGTGGTTATTAGTTGAGTCAATAATAACTAAGCTACAGTTCTAGTTGGGAGACAAATAGATCTCCCTAGAAAAGGGAAAAAGAATAGATAGTTATAGATGGGTGGAGATGGGAAGAGGGGAAGAACAAGTAAAGAAGGAGAGGGAAGAGGGGGCCAATGGAGGGAAAACAAGAAGAGACAGCTAAAATGAAGGGCCATGTGAGAGGTAGTACAGAAACCTAATACAGTGTGTGTGTGTGTGTGTGTGTGTGTGTGTGTATTAATTAAATGAAATCGCCAAATAATGAAAACAAACCCCAAGTGGCCGTCTCTCACCAAAGGAAGCTTCCAGTACCAGGATAAGGTTATATATAATTGAGTTGTTAGCCAAAAAGGCCCCATGGGGACCCCCAAACAACCCAGGCTCTTGCTAAGACTGTAGGTTGCTTTCCACAAACTTATGGCAAGGCCCCATATGTGAAACAATACCTACACAGCTCATTGTACATGAATGTGTCAAGCGGTGCCTATATATAAAGTCTCCACCCTTCTGTGCTTAGTGTCTTGGTTACAGAAAGATACTCCACACACTACCAAAGGAGAAGCATAAACACCAAACTATGGCAGGAGATTTGATCATACTGAGAACCCCGAGGTTGTGTTGTTTGTTGAAGAAACAATGTTTCTACTGTGGTGTGGCTCAACTTTAGCACACACCCTTTAATCCCTCTGCCTAGAATACAGACATGCCCTTAGTATGCACCTTTAATCCCAAACAATTAAGGTAAAAGTTAGTTTGTAGGACATGGTGTCTAACTGAGTGGCAGGCAAAGTGACAGAACAGAGAAAGATTTGACAGAATAGGCTATGCCTAACTCTCACAAGAAAAGAAAGGAGAGGGAAGCTATTACGAGAGAGCAGCGGAGAAAAGTAGAGGAGGCAGTTTTACTGGCACAGCTAATCGAGAGACAAACTGCAGAGAAAGAACAGGCTAGACCAGAGAATGAAAGGGAGCCAGAAGATTAGAACATGTTGCCAAAGTTAGTATGAAGCCATGTAGAGCAATTCAGTCAGAAGTCAATAGAGAAGCCAGATTGAATCAGTCAGCTTGGAGAGGAGTTTGGGCCAGAACAGATTAGTTGAACCAGTCAGCCAGAGATCAGAAAGAATAAAAAATGGTAAGCTTATTCAGCAGCAAGTCTCAGAGGCTAAAAACATTCTAGGCCTAGATTAGATTATACAGAGGTTAGAAGCTTCCAGAACTAGGCCTACGTTAGCACATGGAGGCAGTAAGCCTTGAAGACAACAATTATTACAGGAGAATAAAAGTTACTTTTGCCTCATCCCAGCAACAAAACCTTTGATCTACAATGCTGTCCTACAAGATATGCTAGGGCAATGAAAACACAAAGTTTGTAGGAGAAACTAGCCATCTGATTAGACTCAAGGCCCACTCCATGAAAGGGAACCCGTACCCAACACTGCTTGCATGTCCTAGAACCTGAGACTAGGTAGTCCAGGGACCCATAGCAAAATCAAATACTACTGTTCTAAAATAAATAAAAAGCAATAGCAAAAAACAATAGCAATAAAATCATCCCTAGGGGTTGGGGATTTAGCTCAGTGGTAGAGCTCTTGCCTAGGAAGTGCAAGGCCCTGGTTTCGGTCCCCAGCTCCGAAAAAAAGAAGCAAAAAAAAAAAATCATCCCTAGTTTAACATTCTATTATATTCACAGATCAAGACCTTACTCATCCATCACCAGAAAAGTTTCCTCCTGCAGCAGATGGGAACAAATACAGAGACCACAGCCAGAGAGTATGCAGAGAGTGAGAGACTTAGGACTGTTCATCCATGAATGGAATGTCTCCATAAAATCCTTCCTCCCAGGACTTAGAGAACCCTGTGGAAGAAGAGGAGGAAAGATTATAAAAGCCAGAGGGGATGGAGAACACCAAGAAAACAAGGCCTACTAAATCAACATGATGGACCCACATTTGAACTCACAGACTGAGAGAGCATGTGCAGGTCATGCTCAGGTCTACACCAAATGGGGTCCTAGAACTGAAAGGAGAAATAGGCACATGTACCTTCCCTAACCCAGAAACAATCTCAAGTTGGTAACCGCTTGCAAATGAAAAATTAGTTTCTTCTAATGATGGTCTCCCCGAGGAAACAAACTACTCTCAAGGATAGGCTGTATGTTCAACAGTGGAATGTCTGTCAGCACTTTTCCTTTTTTTAAAAAAAAAAAAAAATTCTTTGAGTTTTAAAAGTTTTATCTTATTATTTTTTATTTTTACTTTATTTTATTTATATTTTTCTTCTTTCCTTTTACCTTACAGGTATTTTACATATATATTATGGCTTCCATGTTAGTGTTTTTGTGGAATTCATGACTGTACAAATGAGCGAGTGAGTCTGTGTTTCCAGTGATGTTTCTTGGGCTCTTTTCCTTCTGTTGTTTATCATATTTTATCTTTTTCTTAAAGATGTCACTGGTCTGTATTCTAGGACTCAAGGAGAGGAGTGGACGGTAGGAAGATGTGTGATGCTGGAAGTTGAGCACTCTGTTCATTCAATCATTCTGTCCCTCTTTCCGCTGAGACACCTCTGATTCCAAGTACCTGATATCCCCTGTTCACAGACTTTATCTGAAAGCATCCATACTCTGCCCAGAGTGGAAAGGCCTTTCTACTCTGCAGGAAAGATGGAGGGTGGTATGAAAACAAACATCTAGACGGTCCACATGTATGTGGTAAACATAGTCAGTGAAGATGTTTTAAGCCTGATCAGCCACAACTCAGTGACAGAAACTGTATCTTCTGTGTACAGCCATTACAACTGTATCTTTCCATTTTTGTTATCCCAATCAGAAACTCTATAAGACAGAAACCCATAAGACAGTAACTTCACATTCCTGACCTCCTCATTAGCATCCCTCCACCAGCCTTCTTTATTGCCACCACTCAACACCTTCAGTTCCAAACATTTCTACCATCAGTCTCTGAACTTGTGTAGTCTTGACTGGTTCTTAGGTTTTTTTCCACTGTGGTTTTAGGATCCTTCTTTCTCGAATCAGTGAAGCAAGTGGTTGTCTATCGATCATCTTCCTGGGAAGTGTTCTTGATTCTACTTTTTCCTCCCATCCGAGCAGACCTTTGGCTGTAGGAATAGAGGAGTTTCAAGAAAGTATGAAATGTTTTGTCTTTTTTTAATTAATCTTTAGACATACAAAGACTTCGGTGCAGAAAGAAATACAAATGCACACGCACAGTAATAAAAGTAGCTTGGTTATGTTGAAATGTTTTATTTAAATCTTCTACGCTCTTGTCTGTTGGAATGTGGGATCGCATCCATCTCCACAAAATTCAATGTATGAGCGAAAAATTCCATTCTATTTCTGTAAACCCAGGAACCTAGTAACTATTGTCCATAATTGTGAATCAAATTGCGCCAAAGGAAAAAAATAATGACTTGTTGACATGGGAACACCAGGGAAAAAATGGTCCGCATTTAGTCCTGTTGTCAAGCTCAGAGTTGCAGCTTTTATTTTGTTTTTTTTTTCCTTACATCATCAACTGATAGATACAGAAATTTCCTTAAAAGGCAATCAGTGAGCAAAGGTCATTGTTAAAGGAGCTGCGTCTAAAATGAACCTGACGCTATCTCATTGCTTTCAAATGCCTGTGATGTGATCTTATTCCTCACTCCCTAGGTCAGTGCAGTCAAAGGTCACATTTAAGGAAGAGATTGGATGAGAACAAGAAGGGTTAAGGAGACATAACCTGGTGGAATTTTTGGATCTTGTATGTATTCAGAACAGCAAATGTTTAGAGAAGATGCTCAATCCATGATTTTTCTCAAAAAGTCAGTTGAGTTTATAAATCTAATATCGGACCACCCTGCCAACTGTTCTCATTTCCAAGTGCCTTTTAGCCAAATCTCTTGAGTTAAGTACACGATCATATTACCTATAAATAGTATTAAGACTTCTTGCAGTGTGGACTATTAAGTTGATTCAGCTCTCCCCTCCAGCGACAAACACATAGAAATGCTTTGTAGTGTTTTTAAAATATGGCTGCATTTCAAAGGGAGAAAAGGAGATACCATAATGGCTGATGTCAAGGGAGGTCTTACAGCTGAAAAGATCCAGGATAGTCAGGACTGCCTGTGAAGGCTTTGTGATCAGTGGCCTGGGTTCGTAACACCCTCATAGACACAGCATATCTGCCTGACCTCTGAAGTGAGGAAAGTAGTCCTAAGCAGGAACAGGCTTTATTGAGTCCCATCAGCATCTGATTTCCCATAGAAGACCTAAGTACCCCACCAGAAGCAGAGACCAGACCTCATGGACCTAGAAATTAATATACCTACAAGAGTTTTACATGTCAAAGTGAAGCTATTGTACTTTAAAGAGACCCCAGTGGCGACTTTGTGAGAATGGAGCTCAATGGAATCAGAGGCAGAAAGGAGAGGCATTGTGGTAGTCAGGAAAAGTGTTATCCCATCTGCCATTGAGTGATACCCCACCTCCTGTTCAGGAGCATTCAAACAATAGCAGTTTTATTATGGTCACTAATATATGGGTCCATAGTTCAGCAAAGTCAAAGTGCATCTGCCTCCTTTGATCTCAGGATGGCTGGAACCTCAACTGAGAAGTCTCCAATGGTTGCAGATGGCAAAAGCCAGGTTCAATATAGGTTTTAATCCTTAAACCAACTCAATAAAGGAAGTGTTTTATGCCTTTTTATTGATGGAGAAACCAAAAATACAGCCCTTTTGGGCTTTCTTTCAATATGGTTGTTCAGGTACAAGAGGGAGCATTCAGAGAGTTTTCTAGAGATATCTTTTATGTGCTGACATTTCACAAGCATCACTTCCATCATGATGAACTGATGAGAGAAGTCTCACACTCATCGTGTCCAAGGGAAAGAATATCAACCTTACTTCTCCCTCTCCATCCTTTTTCTCTTCCCCTTCCCCTTCTCCTCCTCCCCTTCCTCCTCCTCTTCCTTCTTCTTTATTTTAACTTTTTATTCATTTTCTGTGAGTTTCACATTATGCACCCCAGTCCCACATATCTCCCTGTCTCCTTATATCTGCCATCTACCCTTACAACCTCCCTCCCCCAAAAAATAAAAACACACAAACGAACAAAACAAAATATAGAAAGTGTCTCATCATGGAAGCTTCACTATGTCACAGTGTGTCCCATAGTATACCCCTCTGTCCAAACATCTTCCCTTGCAAATATTCATTGCCATGAGTCATTGGTTTGGTTCGAGGCCTCTGGCTTCTGTGACACCATCAATATTAGATCCTCACTGGCACTCCTTCTGGTTAGCCATTGCTGCCTTGTATCATGGAGATCCTGCAGCTTTGGATCAGCAGGACTGGCCTTTTCACATGCTCCAACAGTTCACAGATGATGTAGATTTTGGAGTGAGCCAACTGAAAGTCCTAGATCTGGGCCTGGGTTGTAGCTGAGCTGGTCATCATACCACATCTCCCTTATCCACACCACCAGGACAAGCTCTCCAGCACTGTTCTGCCCAAGCTAGACAATGCCCACAGGAGGCCTGGTCAGCTCTCTGGCTTTCATGCCCTCAGGGTGGCTCATGGTCACCCATGCCTCCAGAGCCAGCTCCACTGTGTTGCTTAGTTAACGTGCAAGGACCACTCTCCTAAGTGCTGCAGCCAGTGAGGGGCAGGGTCAGGTCTCTTGCTCTCACATCCTCAAGGCTGGCTCACCCATGACTTTGCCATCAAAGCCAGCTCATTGTGCTGCCCAATCAAGATTCGGGGACTGCTCTCCTGAGGTACCCAACCTCACTTCTTAATGCCAGAAATGTTGGTGCACTCCAGGACCATGTTGAAAGATTGACAGGAGAGAAGACTGTGGCCACAGTAGGCGGCAATGAAGATGAAGAGAAAATACAGATTCAAGACACATTCAGGAAGCCAGCCATGGAACTTGCTACTGAATTATGTGATTGAGGAAAGACATGATATATAAAAAAATCAATCCATCATAAATGACTGCTGGGCTTACAGGAAAGTCGTGACCATTTATGATCTGGGGGATAAATTACCCAGAAGGCTTTATTTCATTCTAAATGAAGAGTTTAAAATGCTAATTTTTTTGACCATCATCTCATAGAGTTTACATTTGAAATGGTTTGTCTTTCCATTTAGTCTTTAAAACAACCCAATAAAGGGGGTATTTTTATGCTTTATTTTTTTGAAGGGGGAAAATGGAGAAACCAAAATCCATGGGTAAATTTACTGCCTAGAGAAAGGCAAGGAACAAGTAGCAAAACCCAAGATGTCCAGAGAAAGACTCCACCCTTTATCTCAACTCTGCTTCCTGGGGATCCTTAAGGCTCAGAAAGACTAATTTCCTTTACCAGGATCACAGAGAGGTTACAGGACTGGACTTTAAGTCTGCTCCTGCCAATGTGGATGGACCCTAACTGGTAACAGCACAGAAGACACCTTGTGGGAGTCCGGAGTCACAGTGTTCCCTGGTCATTCTATAGAGCATGCTGTGCTTCTAAAGAGAAAAGCCTCCCTATTGAAGGCCTTCAGCTAACATCACTCCCTGAAGATTGTCACCCACACACCATGCCATTGCCCAGGCACAGGGCTGTGGATGGTCCTGAAGACACAGAACTGCATGAGTGTTTGCCCTTTGGGAACCATGATATCATTGAATTTTGAAATACAGCAAGAAGCTGCTTGTTTTGTTCAAATCTCGAATCTTTGATCAGCCACACAGTCGTCTTTGATGCTGGCAGCAGTCTGTAATTGCTGATAATTAACACCAGGTAGGAAATAAGTAGAGAGGGCAGTGCGAATGGAAATGAGTGGGGATGGGGTGGGGGGTTGGGAGTGAGAGTAGACAGGCTATATATATATATATATATATATATTTCTCCCGTGTAGAAGGTGGGCCCTGCTGGCTGGCTGTCTCTTCCACTACAAGTTAAGATTTTCAAGATCTTGCACATGTCTGTCATGTCTGTCCCATCATTCCAGGGTTCACTCAGCCCCTTCAGAAGATGGTAGTGCTTGTCAAGTAAATTAATTACTAGCCTAGACTATTGGAGGAGCATAGAAAACTAGCTCTATGGGTTGTGGCTCAGCGTGCCTAGCTCCCTGCAGATACCCCATTCTCTCTGCCCACCACCTGGACCAGAGTTGCTTTAGTTCAAGAACATCCCAGGGCTCTCAAGCCCAGCATGCTGTGTAGTGGGCCGTTCTCCATCACAGAGCCACTAGATGCCTCCATGTGGTGAGCATCCCTAGGCCAGAGAGAGCCAGAGGCACCAGTCAGCCAGTGTCACAGCCAGGAGCAGCTGAGCCCAAGTCTAAAATGGCCTGTCTCCCGTCTGCTACACCAGCCATCCAGCCAGTCTCAGCTTCTTACCCATTGCTGGCACCAAAAGAATGGCTGCCTGGGTCACTACACCCAGTATAGGCCTCATCCCAGCAGATTCAATGCCCTAGAGCAACCATAAAAGTGAAAGAGAGAAAAGGGAGGTTATGGGGAAGGAGAGAGACTAGAGAAAACTAGAAAGCAGGCATTTGTTTAAAAGGAATGAAAACAAAACTGAGAAACTCTTCTTTTCATGTGTATATATGTCCAATGTATATACATATATATACATATATGTATACATCATATACATAAACATACACATACATTATATATGCATATATATCATATACATATTACATACATGCTCATACTCATGTACACACATATACATACATATACATAGTCATGGGTACCTGTGTGCACTGCTATGTATAAGGGAAGCCTGATCTGACATCAGATGTTTTTTTCAATAGCTCTCCACCTTCATCATCGACCCATAGACTCTCAGTTGGACCCAGAGCTCACAGATTCAGCTAGTCTCGTTCCTCAGAGATTCCTGTCTTCACCTACCAAGTGCTGTAATTCCAAGTGGGCCACCACACCTGCCCAGAGTTTCCTAGACAACTAAACTCCAATGCTCACACTTTGACAGTGAACACTTAACCCAGTCAACCATCTCCTCAACCCCAACCCATTCTTTCATAAAACTTTCTCAGACACAGTTTTTCCAGAAACATAGCTATATCATGACCCAAAAGTTCTCATGCTCTTCAAAGATAGACTGAACTGGTTTGGGTTCCGAGCTCTGGCATTCCGATGCTGTGTGACCTCCACAACCTCTCTGAACCTGTTTCCTCCTCTGAGAACATTTCACAAGAGACTAGGGATGTACACTGCGTTATGCATCCAAGAGACACTCAAAAAGGAATCAAGTTTCTCCTCTCCTCACTCTCCTAACTCCCTCCTTTGGTTGTATTTTGTGGTGGTAGCTGTGGATTTAACTGTTTCCTCCATATCTCTAAAGTGTCTGACCCTGGATAGCAAGCTCAGCTAAGAAATCTATTTATGAGTTAGATTTCTGACGAAGTGATAAATAAGTTATTAAACCCAAAGCTAACAGTCAGCTGAATTCATTCCAGAGAATGTCTGCCTTCCATACTGCGGTTCATTTCAAAAGTCTCATGGTGAGATGGCCCAGAGGGAGAGCACAGAGGTGGAGCTAAAGGCATGAAGAGGTGTGACTATGGGCATTAAGAAGTGGGGCTCAGTGAACTAGATTGTTGGGGAGGGCGGCAAGGGGGGGAGGATGGGGGGGGGAACACCCATAAAGAAGGGGAGGGGGAAGGGGATGTTTGCCCGGAAACCGGGAAAGGGAATAACACTTGAAATGTATATAAGAAATACTCAAGTTAATAAAAAAAAAAAAAAAAAGAAGAAGTGGGGCCAACATACAGAAGGGGAGGGAGGGGCTAGGAGGATGTTGGCCTGGAAACCGGGAAAGGGAATAACATTTGAAATGTAAGTAAGAAATACCCAATTTAATAAAGATAGGGGGGGAAAAGAAGTGGGGCTAAAAAAAAAGTGGGGCTAAGGGCATGAAGAGGTGGGGCTATGGGCATGAAGAGGTGGGGCTACGGGCATGAAGAGGTGGGGCTATGGGCATGAAGAGGTGGGGCTACGGGCATGAAGAGGTGGGGCTATGGGCATGAAGAGGTGGGGCTACAGGCATGAAAAGGAAAGAGTGCTGCTTCAGGAGTATTGTGCTCCAAGAAAAGGGGAAGAAGGGCATTACCCCACTGCACTTATGGACTGGTCAGGACTGTGTAAGGAAATAGGGGAGGTGGGAGAGGGTAGAGGAGACAGCACCTGCAGATGAGCATATGCCTTCCAACACGCTGTGGAGAAAAGTATAGTGGCAAAGAGGTTCTCTCCCCAGCCCAGTCAGTGACAAAATCTCCAGCCCAACTCCAGTTTTTCAAGACTCCTATGGATATGATCTCCTTATTGTAATGTAATGAAGTCAGAGAACGCTGCTCAGAGGCTTCCTTTTCCTGACTCAGACCTCGAACATTCTACCAAAGTGGTCTTGGAACCAGATATGGTGGCTTAAACCTCTATTTACAGCAATTGGGAGATGGAGTTAGGAGAACCATGAGCAACCCACTGTCTCAAAGAAAATGATTGATGATGGTGGTGGTGGTGGTGGTGGTGGTGGTGGTGGTGGTGGTGGTGGTGGTGGTGGTGGTGGTGGTGATGATGATGATGATGATGTACCAAAGTGCCTTGGTATAGATCAGAATATGACCTAGACAAGATGAAACATCAAGGTAGCCAGGGTGTCCAGAACATAAGGCATTAGTCGGCAGGAGAGAGAATGACCCACTGCTGACAGCAGCAGATGCACAGCTGTCAAGACTCTTATGTGCTTACCCACCTTATGCCAACTCTCCTGATCACCTCGTTTCCTCATTCCAGGGCTCTATTCTATTCCAGAAACTCTCTGTGGTTTGCATATGGTTGGAGCACGTTCCCCAGGCTTCTGTGCATTGGAAGTATCCTTTTCAATAGCACATTCGTAAACTAATGAGGCTGCTATGAGACAGAGAGTAGAAGTAACATCTCTGGGTCAGGTCGATGTGGTTCTCATAAGACTTGGTTAGTTGCCATAACACAAGGTTACTTGCTATAAAAGACAGCTAGACTGTATTCCACGCCTTGGCTTCTGTTTGTGCATGCAGGATCCTAAAGATGGTGGCCACAGCCTCCAGTCATTTCTTAAGAGAGACTGGAATTTCACCCTCTCCTCAGCCCTCTGAGGAAGATGCTATTACCCTTAGTTTCCAGAGGAGAAGACTGAGAGGCAGGAAGGTTTAAAGGCTAACAAGTCAGTGGACAAGCAGGGAGGGATTCCAGGCATCCCCAGAAAGCCAAGCCTTACTCTGTTAACTGAAGGTTTCTTCCAACATGTCATATTCCAGAAGAGGTCCCGAGAGGCCAAATTAAGCATACACGTCCTAAACAGGGACAGACAACAGACATTTCTAAATGAGACAGAGAGCCTTCAGAGAGGCAGAAAAGAGAAGAGACAAGACAGTCCATGGCATATGTCATACCTCAGAGGATTCTGGGAACTTAGAAAGGAACTTGAGAATGATCAGCCAGTCATGCTCCCTAAAGTTTTGTGCATGGGAGTTGTGCCCAGCAAGCTCTAGGTTGCACACAATAAAAGCCAACTCTGGTTAGTCCATCTTCCACAGCAAAGGAGTGTTTGGGAAGGAGATTAGAACTAATGGGAATCCCAGGGATTTGGGCAGAAATCAATGCACACACGCCCCAGGTTGACCTCACGGAAAATGGTTGGAGGAGACCCTGCTGATGTGCCTTTCTATGGCTCTGACATCAACTCCATGTAGGGGATGCTGACAACTCCTCAGTCCCTTCTTAAGCAGTGAGTCATCTCCAGTGTTCTCCCTCCACATTCAGGGGTCAACGGAGTGCCTCTGAGGAGCCCTGGGATCTCTCTCTCTCTCTCTCTCTCTCTCTCTCTCTCTCTCTCTCTCTCTCTCTCTCTCTCTCTGTGGATGTGTGTGTATGAATGCACGAATGCATTCAGGGTTCATCATGAGAGGAATAGAAGGGCCAGGGGTCCAGAGAATTGGGCAGGCCTCCATTCTGCACAGCCTCTCCCACAACAAGTGCTGGCTAACACGCCCACCTCTAACTGAGTCCTCCAGACTCCCTACCACACAGCATGGTGCCTCTATTGGAATGATGAGCAGTCACTTGGCAGACGACAGGTTTAAAGAATGAAGCAAAGGGCAGAGAATTCTTTGTACTCCTCTAAGACATTCCTCAGACAAGACCTTCCCATTTCCCTGAGCTCTCCTTCACCCCTCACTGCAGTCTAGAAAACGACAAAGAAAGGGCACTGTTGAGGTAAGCAAAAGGAAGTCACTAACCACACCACTTCCTCAGCTTCTCCCACCGAGATCTGCAGCTCAGCTTGTGCTAGGATTCAGTGCCAAACCACCACCCAAGATCAAATATCCATTCATCACTTGCTGCGTGACCTTGATGCGTCGCACGAGCTCAGCCTTGGTTATGTCAAATGGGAAACGATTGCAGAGGGGCTTCGGTGGCATAAGAATAGCTTGCTGAGCATATGCATAGGGTGTACAAGGACAGTTATCACCAGCTTTGGACAGACTCTCCGGTGTACAGTCTCCAATATCGTTACCTTTGGGATTTATTCTTGACATTGATCTTTCTCTGTCCATAAGATAATGAACAAGAAATACATAAGTCCTCTGGTTACTTGCAGATAGTACCAGTTTCCTATGAAATGAAAATCTGGAAAGTGTCTGATAGAAAAAGACCATTGAATCTCATTGTCAGTGGGGCCCCTCTTTCCCCTGTCCCTGGATGCTGCACTAAGGAAAGAACACAATCAGCTTCTCCAGCCTCCTCCCCCTCTGCCTCAGAACGGAATAAATGTCCAGGGACAGAGACAAGGTTCCTAGAAGGGCTCAGTGTCAGGCACTGATGTCTCTGCCTCTGGTGGCCTCTGGGAGATTAGGGGTGTTGAAAGATCTGCGCTCTGCCTTTGGTACTGGGAAGCAGCTCTGGTACGCTCCAGCTTTTAGATGCCTTCAGGTCACTGTCAGCACCAGCCCTCTGAAAGCCCTAGAGAACATAAGTCCTGTTTTCACAATAGAGCATTAGCCTCACCCCATCCAATGTCCTGGAGTCCATGGATATCCCCACTCCTACTCAACTGCAGGATAGTGATGAACATACCACGCCTTGCTTGATTAATGTATGGTTCCATCTTTATTAAAAAGATTGCACAAGAAATCACCTTATAAAGCCATCTTTAGAAGGAATAGAGGCTAATTCTCACATGGCCAGGAAGGCCATGAGGGAGCTGTCAGGTTCCAAGGAAATCTGTCCTCATGACTATCTGCTCTGTCTAGGAAGCACTCCTCAGCCAAGGCCCAGAGATGTGCGGTGCAACCAGACAAGGCTGGGAGAGACAGACAAATGGTCTGTCTGATTGGGTCTGATGTCCTCCTGCTTCCAGGAAGGTTTTGAGTTCAGAATAAGAAATTTATGGGCCTGAGAGTTAGAAGATATAGATACAGATAGATAGATAGATAGATAGATAGATAGATAGATAGATAGATAGATAGATAGATAGATAGATAGATATAAAAAATAGAGATCAGATATCACCTAGTAGACTGACTGGTGATCCTCACAAGGGGGCCATTCTCAGGGACCCCACTGGTGTCCCATCACAGAGCAATGGATTGGGAGATGCTAACAGACTGATGAAGGTGAGGACAAGTATCAGTTACTTTTCCAACCGCTGTAACAAAATACCTGACAAACCAACTTTTTTTTTTTAATTTTTTTTTTTAT